>NW_018408791.1:54454-56100 GCF_002113885.1 Mizuhopecten yessoensis | reverse complement strand
TTCCATTCCGTTTGTCAACTGAAACGCTGACACCCCTGTATATCAATATGTTCTACCAAATTAATTCATTAATATAACTGCTTTGGTTCATGATGTATCTTGTTTATAATAATTGTCTTCTTCAACAGGTTGGATGTCAACGTTTGTATTGTCCAAACAACTTGGAACCATATGGAGGTAGATGTGGTGAATTAGAATATATAGAAAATGGCAAACTACTGGACCTCTTATTTGAACTCAACTTTGCATCAAACACTTCCTTTGGTTATTTAAATGGTTTCAATACCATGCTCCTTTCCGTGTTAAGCCGGTTAAATGATTGTATCATATACAGTCCCGGGTCGGTGTCGTTCCGGTTCTCATCCTATCAGGTAGTTCCTGGTCACAATATCGTTATCAACAAGGTATGTTCTATGGTGATAATACGGTACCCACTCAAAGTGAAACCAAATAGTAATTGCACCATGCAGTACAAAAGACAGTTAGTGTATGATGTCGTCATAAATTTTACTGAAGCATATTTCTATGATTCCTCAGTTAGACTTGTAAGTGACGTTGACAATTCGTCATGCAAGTGCAACGTTTCCCTCAGTAATCCAACGTATATAATGAACCAATACCACAGCACTAACAATTTAACCTGCCCAGCTGTGAAACTCCATTTCTTCCACGCAAACGAATCGTTCGATAATGATATAAACGGAAGTATGTTGAACACGATGGATGAGGATAATATCTATTTTGAGTTAAATGGGACATTTATTGACTCGTCAGATGTACTGCTCAGCAATGGCGACTTTTTCGTGTGTATAGACACGTTCATACTCAAATACCAAGGTGATTCAAACCCGTACACAATCCATTTCCGAACCATCATCAACACGGTGTGCACGTGTGTGTCGATTTATGTCTGGTATACAGCATGGTCCAGTACTGCGTCGTGCCGTTCTTGAGGAATGGAAAGTCAGATCTAATCCTTGTGTTGATTGCCTTCCTATTTCTAGCTCAGACGTGCTTCTTGTTGATGTCATATTTAACAATTATAAACGAGTTTTGTGAATGGCTAGGTGTGTTGCATCACTTTGCATGGCTTGGTAGCTTTACATTCATGTTTCTTTCTTCTTTTCGCTTACGTACTGAACTACAAGATTTAAAATCCTACAGTATATTGGAGCACACTTGGAAAACTGTAAAGTATACGGTCGTTGGATTTTGTTGCGTTGTCGCTGTTGTTTTGTGCACAAAACTAACGAACCTCTATGTAGCGCCGCTGACGAAATGGTATGGAGGACGACTCTGTTTTATATCGGAAGCATATGTTTTAATATGTGCCTTTATCATACCAATGCTGTTGGTTTTGTGTGGAAACACTGCATTATTTGTTAGCATAATTCTTTACATATCTAAAACATCTAAACCGTCAATTTCCAAAACCATTAAACCGAAGCTATTTGTATTCATTAAAATTTCAACAATCATGGGATTCAGTTGGATAATTGGAATTGTTGCTGTGATAGCTGAATCTGAAGTCCTTCTCATAATTTTTGAAAATATAGCAAGTCTGCAAGGGATGTTTATCGCAGTTAGTTTTGCATGCAATCATCGAGTCTGGAATTATTACAAAAATCGACGACAAGAGAGTTCCC
>NW_018408791.1:0-54126 GCF_002113885.1 Mizuhopecten yessoensis | reverse complement strand
ATCCTATGAACACCTGCCGTTTTACCAGCGGAACAACAATAGCGCTGTGTATTGCTTTTGGAGACCAGACATTATATTCCGAGTACCCGGATTACACAAGAGAAGTAAGGTTATTTGGAAAAATAGGTTTCGCTGACAATACAATAAAGATAGGGCTGTTTCGTACATTTTGGTTGAAGTAGGTTCGCTATTTACTTCACTCTATATAGATATCGGTAAATAATTGAAACAAATGAGGTGAACGTAAGTGTACTTGGGTTGGTATAGGTTCCATAGCACAATTTGGCATCAAACGTGTTTTTGAGGAATATTAGCTTTACACCAAATATATAGTCAGTGGCGAATGTAATACACTGTATAATTAATTTACTAGATTGGAAATACAGAAAATAATTGGCTCTGGGCAGTACATATCCAACGATAGGCAATACAGCAAAAAATCGACAAATACAAAACAAGAGGCCCAGAGGGCCTGTATCGCTCACCTGAATATGTTTAAAATAATTGGTATGAAGTAAAGGTATAGCACTCCATGGTAGGTGCTGTAAGTACATATAAAACTTCAGAAAGATCCATCCCGTACTTGAGATATAGCGAGAACAAACTTCAAACAGAGCCCCAGCCCTATGCCCCTAGGGGGGTCATACACACCAACTAAACAAAATTGAGACCCCTCGGCCCAAGGATGCTTCAGACAAAATAAGGATAAAATCCCTTAATCTCGATGGTTGAAGAATGATTTTAAAGGTTTTACCTCTATTTCCCCTATTGGGCCCCACCTCTCTGCCTCCAGGGGGGTTAGACAGACCATTTATACAAAATTAGTACCCCTTCACCCAAGGATGCTTCATACCAAATTTGGACAAAATCCTATCATTCGTACAGAAGAAGGTATTTGAAGAATTTGCTATGTTTCCCGTATTGAGCCCTGCCCCTCAGGCCCCTGAGGGGCCAGACCCATGGTTTATTCAAAATTGGTTCCCCTTCACCCAAGGATGCTTCAGACGAAATATGGAACAAATCCTTTCATTCCTACAGAGGGATTTTAAAGAACAATTTGCTATGTTTCCCCTATTGAGCCCTGCACCTCAGGCCCCTGGGGGCCAGACCCACGGTTTATACAAAATTGGTTCCCCTTCAACCAAGGATGGTTCTGACCAAATATCGAACAAATCTTTTCATTCCTACCATTTATACAAAATTGAGTCCCCTTAGCCCAAAGATGCCCCAGACTAAATTAGGATAAAATCTCTTAATCCTCACGATATGAGAAGATTTTGAAGGTTTTACCTCTATTTCCCCTATTGAGCCCCGTCCCTCTGCCCCCAGGACCTGGTGAGGTAAAACCGCAGCCCATTCAAGATTTGGCGGAAAACAAACCCAGTAGACTGTAATAACAACTTTATTTTCGACACGATTTGTACATTTTGACAGTAAGTCAGTGTGCCAAGCAGATACTCCATACGTTTTATTTAAGTGATCAGCGTTTCTTGTTCATCCTAAACTTACACGTTATGATTCAATAAGTTTTTTTATTTTCTGAGAGTAACATTCTAATTGTCAGAGACAGTGTATGTTGGGTTAATATCCTCCTTGTGATAGCGCGGATCTAATGCCGACTTTATAGTGCTATCTCACTGAAACACCATGCCATGCCGAAGACACCCAGCATAGCATTCCGCCCGGTCACATTATACTGACAAAGGGTGCATCAGTTGTTGCCATTCCCCGTAATGCTGGACGTTAAGCAGATCATTACCAACTACCATTTTTAGTGACTTTGATATGTCCCGGCCTGGGGACAGAACCCATTGCCTTCCTCACCTGGGCGAATGCTCAATGTTGTTAATATCTGTAATATATACGGTAAATACCTGTAGCACATATTGTTATTATCTGTAGTATCTATTCTAAATATATTATGATTTTGTATTGTAGAATTCCCCTGGGCAGTGTACTGATACTTATTACATAGGGAGATACTTGCAATAACTTATGGTAAAGGACTTGTGGATCATTTTTGGTTTCATATAATGTAAAAAATTCAACTTTAATTCATTTACCAATTTCTGTTTTTCATGATATGATGCAGATTGTTTCTAATGCGCATGCGTAGATGCGAAACCATAGCACCAGCAGAAAAAGCCAAATATTGTGATATAAAAGCCTCCGCATGTGACAAACAAAAATTCCTTTCAACGAATGCACACTGGTATGACAATGTTTAAGCATGTCAAATATTTAATTGTTTGGTGTTTGCGGAGGCTTTCACGATCGAAGAGTGTTTGCTTATTTCCTTCAAAATGGTTAATTCAACCAAATAGCGCAAAAAAAACGATATTCACGCGTTTTATTATGAAAATGCGGGTTTGTGTTTCTAATGTAATGCCATATCTCTTAAACATGTTATCGAATACATTTTAAAATTCATTTTTGCGCACGTCATATAATCCAGATTACGGATATATGATACCTTATTCTAAATTTCCAAAGATCATTTATATATAAACACTTGAAAAAAGATACATGTTCATCAAATATAAATAGGGCTGTCAATTACTCAAATAAATTAGTGTGGATGGGTTGCTAATTTGTAAAACCAACCTACTGATTTTGGCCCACTCTGCAGCTACCATCATCTACACATTTATATAACATTTTTACCTATATTGATGAATCGCATGACTTCATTCGACACTACATGCAATTATCATAAAATTCAAAATAAACATGAATATGACCACAGCCTAAGTGTACAAAAATAACAACATATCTACATTATGTATATATTTGGGAATGTATTAGTGACCAACTGGAAATGGCAGTCCTGATCGTGAGCTATAATGATCATTTTCTATGGCACTCGAAATATTTTTCTAGATTTGACAGGAAATGTTGTAAAGAGTAAAAGCGCTTACACTTTAAACTGCAACCGCCTCACGTAGGTCTCGAACCCGTGACCCAGTGGTGGAGGGCTAGTGGTAGCAGAATGTCAGACGCCTTAACCACTTATCCATCCCGGAAGCTAACAACAACAGCATTGTAGCTAACTGAATCCTTACAAGTTTTATACATAAGTCCTCAACTCAGGATTTATAGACGATGAGATCAGTCCTAAGACGTATGTATAAATATTTTATGATTTCGTTTAATGGAACCCTGCATTCGCATAGATATATTATTAATATGTACATTTATATACTTAACGTACTTTGTTATCAAGTGAATATACACGTCTTATTTTCTGGCGTATTGACCCATGTTATATGACCTATTAGTTTATGAGTTACTTTGCGTCATTAAAACGAACAACATCATGACAACAATAAACGGCCAATTACAAAGTGCATGGTATATAACAAGTATATGAAAATACAATTTCGACGTTTTTGTTTTTTTATTTCTCGAGTTGTTTGTTTATTGCATTTGAATCATATTATATATAGCCGATACGTGGTACCAACCATAAGTTCAGTGACGAAATGTAGCCAACCAAAATGGAGATTTCATTCAATAAAAAAACTTCCTCCTCCTTTATATTTTACTATATATCCTACCATGGCAAGTATTACGACAACAACAAACCTCAGGATCTTCTTGAAATTTAAGGTTTCCGGCACTTGACATTGTAGTGTAAGTACTTATCCTGCGTATTTCAACACTCGCACGACATAATGTGATGGGATGAGACGTCAGAAAGAGAGTACGATGTTTACAGGACACGATTACCTACTAACATGCTCGATAAGAATGATGTCACAACATTATTAAGAGATTGCATAATGATAGGAAAATAATGTAGCATGGATTCAATTTATATCAACCGATCACAGTACATCTGGTTCAAATCCAGTTATTTTACGATGTAGTGGACAAAGTCTTTGGACATACACATATAGTACTATTCACACATCACTCATACACTGAAACAACTTATACAGCTGATATAAGAGTGGTATGGAAGCAGTGTACAGTAGAAATGATAAACAAGGCACATGTCGAGGAAATGTAAACACAGCGGATTTACCCTACACAACACATGTATACATGTATATATATTTGTAAACTGCATTACATTTACAATACATATAAAGTACTGAGAAGTGTATAAACCTCCATTTCTATGTATGTCACTTGTGTGCAAACCATGGTTACCACATTAAAAATTACCAAAAAATGCCAAAAATTGCTATTTTTGACCCAAAATTTGACCCCCGCAACTAGTAAGTTCTGTCTGAAATAAAAGATTACCTACCTGGTTGCAGAATTATCCGGGTCCCAGGAAAGTTGTAAAACTTGATTTTTTGCAATTTTGCGTCGTGTGCTGTTGTCAAAATTTTACCTCCTGTAAAGCTAGCTTTTCATGTGTAAGCACCCTTTCGGATTATGGACAAAATTTTATTCTCGAACCAATTTTAGTACAGTTTTATTTTTATAATGGTTTTACATATCATTATACAGGGGTTAGCCATTTAACAAAAATATCACCCATGGCCACAACCCTCTACTGTATACTGCTTCCTATTATCCAATTTAAATAGTGTTTAAGATTTGCTGCACTAAATGTGGTTTTATGGACGATCTTTAATAAAGACAATTTTAGAGTCGAGACAATTAACAAATAAAGGAATTTCAGTATAATCACACGTCAAATTAATGATATTCTTTACACTACATAACGGATTTTTGATCGGAATTCTGAAACTTCAGATGAATATTTATAAGCAACGTTTTTTCCTTATCCAAACTTTTGGTTGACATTTTAGTACCATTAAGTTAGTGTTACAGTCATAGTTTGACACTACTGTATAGTAGTTTATTTCGCAGGGCTAATATTTCGCGTTGTCCCGGTCAGAACTTGTTTAAATTTCTCGCAACAAATATATTGCGCTCACAAAAGTACTTTCGTATCGATCTTGGTTGCTGAAACTGAATTGCTGTTTGATTTTCATTATTCGGCAGTAATGCGGCCGTTAATATATCTTAAATGAAATTATAATTCAGGATGTTAATATTCGCAGTCTTGAAGTATGCGTTACCTTTGGATAATGCGAATATAGTTAAATCACCTGCAAATGCTACAAATAGTACAGTTTAATCCAAAAAAAGAAAGTAGTGAAATATAGGTGGAATATAGGCTTTAGAGAATCCAAAGATCGTTTTATCAATCTTAAAAGCTTTCCTACAAAACATCTTTTTTCTGTCAGAAAAAAACATATAGCTTTTCCATTCTATGCTCTATTACAAAGGAAATATTTACACGGAGAACCACTAGAACGAGTAGAGAGAAATCCAGTCGACTTTGTGAATTGTAACTTTCTAGGTATAGTTACTAATACAAAGTTTTAGAAATAGCGTATTTAGTTATAACCGTGCTTCAACTAGTATACTGCGGATAGCCATTTTCATAACAGTTGTAACATAGGACACTCTCAACGTACAGTGTAGATTGTTTGTGGTAGAACTATAAGTCTTCAATCTGATTCACTGTAATTGTGAAAACTTCCAAAAAATTACCAGATATGTCAACTGCGTAACAGCTGTAACAACAACTAACACTTGTTTGTTAGTTTTAAATCAAATGAACAGCTACTTGTATTATAAGGGTCAAGGGAAAGCAAAATACCACATAAAGTTTACGCCGTATTGAAACAAAAAGAGGACACTCTCAACGTACAGTGTAGATTGTTTGTGGTAGAACTATACAGTCTTCAATCTGATTCACTGTAATTGTGAAAACTTCCAAATATCGTACCATTAATTCAAGGCAAAGTTACACTCCTTTCCGCAACAATAATTTAATTTAAAATATTATTTGACCTCAATCTTAAACAAATATCGAATAATATCCACAAAAAATAACTTTTCATGCAATGCATCATATTATTATTTTAACAGGAATAAAACACGAAATCTTTTAAAACTATATAAACTATTAAAAAACCATTGGTGGTCGGGAGTTTGTCTATTTATAGATATAGATATATGCAACTGTTATACTTACACGATGACGTATATATATTCCCCTCAGCCTCTGTCGTATGAAGGAAATAGCATCTGGAATAACCGGTGTATATATATGTGGGATTTTACCGTCTATATTACTTCTTTGACCCATATATATATATCTACGGTACACATATAACTAATAACTCTCTCATTCATACTAAGCAGACGTTCGTGGCAGTTAAAACAAATACTAAAGGATGCTCAGTACACTTGTCAGACGATTTCCCAGGTCAGCAATAACAACGGCGAACAGGAATCTTACAAAATGGTACATATATAAATATTTAACTAAACTGTTGTTTGGAAAGACTTACTTTAATAAAAATTAGGCGTTGAGATCAGTTTAAATTAATGTCACAAAAGAATGGTTAGAGGTGTGCTTTTAACACACAGTTTGCTCTTACCCTACCATGATCTGTACAGTGGTTTGGATGTAAAAAGTAATATTACTCGTACGTCTCTAAATTTGGTATGTGTGTATGTGTGCGCGTGTGAATTATTTGCATGTTCATGTTCTGGTTTATGTAAGTCTGGAAACAGCTACTTATCTACTTTTTGTATGTAAAAAAGGAAAATTAAAAATTGAACAGCTTTCATTTGACATTCATAGTCAATAGAACTACAATGAAAATGTCAATTTTGAGGGGCTCGCTAGCCACGACGTAAAAGACTAAGTGTTAGTTTGTGTAAGTTTGTTTATTTGTTTGAGTGGTTTTACGTCTGCTTCACTACCGAGTAGTTCAGTTATCCAGAGGACTATTAGTATGCATGTAATATGTGTTTATATATCCTTATATATGTATGCATAGAAAAACATGACTATTTAAAGAAATATACACGTGTGTTTCCCATCGTTACCCCACCAATTATATATCAATACATATGTATGTTACTTCAGTGTAACCCGACCAGTGACCTACAGCATCCGACAAATGGAACACAAAGACTTACCAGCCATCAACAACATCCTGGAAAGCGAGAAATGGGTGATGGAGAAGGCGTACACGGAATGTGCCTTTAAAACTGATCCTTCTGGCTTCTTTGTCGCGGAAAAGGATGACGGTGAAATAATAGGTAGGGTGCTTACTGTTTTACTTTCAACGTAATATCATTTTGTCCAGATACTTTTACTACTTTTCCACACATCCATACTAATTAAAGCTTTCTTTTAAATGAAGTATACAGAATCAAAACAACGTAGACAGGAACGGCAATCCCGGACTAAAATGTGTTCATCAACATATATAGAAATAAAAAGATAGGGAAAATGTGGGTCAACAAACTCTTTAAACAAAGTTTCATGTTTTGGTCATAACAGGACGATGAACGTAATACACGTATACATAACTGCACCTTAAAATGGAAATAAATACGTATGCCAAAATGAATCACACTACATCATACAGCTTTGCCTTCCTTCTACGAAGCATCGATATGCTAGGGTCAAAACCCCCAGAAAATACTTGTACATATTTTGTCAATGACAACAGGAAATTGAAAACGAGCACGAATGATCTACCGCCCTCCTACCATATCATACTATATTATTTTTATTGAGATATCTTTCATGATGGACTTTGAAGATTGAGTGTTTTCCAAATAAATGTTCAATGTTTTCAACAAGCAATACTCTTTTCTATGTTTCTAGGCTCCCATGGGTATATGTCGCACGCAGATAACGTAGCAACGATGGGGCTGTGGATGGTGAAGAAAGAATACAGACAGTCCAACGTAGGAATGGACTTGTACGGGAAAATTCATAAGGCAGTCGGAAACAAAAACCTAGGAACGTTTGTGTGGCCTTATTATCAGCAAAAGATCAAGGAAGAACATGGCGTCCAGCCAACCAAAGCATACATGACGTGGTACAATTACGGCCACATCGACCAACGGACGTGTAAGAACAAGGATGTCGAGGATTTCACGATACTTCCCTTAGGACAGGCCAGCCTCCCTGACCTGCTGGAGTACGATACAGAGATTCACAAAGTGGCGAGGGAGAAATACATGAGGAATTGGATAAGCCATGACAAGTCCAAGACTTGTGTGGCATTTCGTGGTGGTAAGGTTTGCGGGTACGGGGTACTGAGGTCCCAAGATTCCTACAACCAGATAGCTCCCTTGTATGCAGATGACAAAAGTGTAGCAAAAGGCTTGTTTCGTAATCTAGCAAGTGAAGTTCCCAAAGGGGAAAAGGTAGGATTTTCCAGTCCTTTTGAAAACTCATCTGCTACAGAGTTCGCTGCTATAAATAAAATGATGAAACCGGGAATCCCGCTGGTCATGATCTACAAGGATGCTCCAGTCAACGTCGACACAGACAAAGTGTTTGCTGTGTCATCTAATTCATTCGGCACATGTTAAAAACTACTAAATAACTCATGAAATGTACTGTTGTATTTATATTTGAACTCATGAGAAAAAGAAAAGTGTACATATGATGCTCAGAGAAATACAGGTTGTAATTTAATTTATTGTTTTTGTATACAATTGTAAACTTTTTATAATGTAAACGTGTTGTTGAAATTTGTTGTTTTTACACTTTTATATATATATATACTTCGTAATATGAAAAATGTTTAGGATTGAATGTTACTATGGCAGGGATAGCACAATTACATGAAAACTATTTTGTATAGTTTTTAATTATTACCTTCAACGAATCAAGTACTTAATCCTTTTCCCTGGCTACTTTTCGTGTTTACCAAGATAATGATCGGAAATGTACCCCGACTACTAATCAGGGTTACCCTAGCTTTTTTCTGGTATACACCAGCTATGAATCGGTTTTACCTACTGACTATTACTCGAGTAACCCCCCGGCTATTAGTCAGGTTTACCCCGGTTATTAATTAGGTTTACCCCTTCCCCCACCCCGGCTATTAATCAGATTTACCCCTGGCTATTAATCAGGTTTATCCCTTGATTATTTATCAAGTTTACCTCCTGACTATTACTCATTTTTACTCCATGACTATTAATCGGGTTTATCCTGACTATAAATCGGGTTTACCCCCTGACAATTAATCGGGTTTACTCCCCGACTATTAATCATACTTACACCCTGACTATTTATCGTTTACCACCAGATTTTTAGTCGGGTTTACCCCTAACAATTAATCAGCTAACCCCCTGACTATTAATCGTAGCTATTAAGCTTCTGCCAGAAAAAGGGAAGAGTATGGTGGTGAATAGTTAGGTGGAAATTATCTGTAATCGCGACGCATCATCTAAACTTCTATGAGCTGGAAATTTACAGTTAAAATAGAAACTATTGCGTGTGTGAGTTAAGTATACGTAGGACGACAACCAACGTACTTCATAAAAGTCGTGACGAGGAGCGTTCATTTACAGCATTACACAAATACATCAAGGATATTTAAACTCACCAACGGACCTCCTGTTTTAAAAATAGAACATATGAATGATGTTTTACATTTTATATGTTTGATATTCACTTACATAAACTACCCGAAAATTATCTTAAAGAAAGTACGTGATAGCTTCATTTAAGTCAAATTTTCTCAACCATGAATATCATTTTAAACATCTATATAGTACTACAGGCAATCCACATGTCATAAACATATAAAATGTAGGTCACATAAGTGTCACAGATAGAGTGCTGTACACAGCTACAACAGCAGAACAATTACTATACATTGCTGTGGTAGTATGTATCAGTAGTAGTCGAGGCTTAGTCATTTCCGAAAAATATACATTTAACTATAAATGAAGCATCAATTCAAAATATGATTCAGCATTATGTATGCAGTATATCAATCCATTTGTCTGTAATTCTGTGACAAAGACACTTAATAAGGTGGTAGCGATTTCCAGCAATATTAACCATTACTCATTGCATCGTTAATATTTGTAATTGGCACCAAGATATACAGGTTGTAACAATTATTTATATTTATCAATTTCAGTGAAAAGAAATGAGGGTTGTATTGGACAATCTGTTCAATTGCTCTGAAAATGTTCGTGTCCTGTAGAATCGGAAATAAATGTCTTGATATGTTCTTTTTATTTTTGTTTGTGTTCATTACCAATCATTTTGTATTTTCGCAAACTTCAAGAATAAAATAAAATTCTAATAAAGTGTTCATAATACCGTGCATATGATTGCATGTATAAATGATACGTCAGGAAAAGATCTGCACATAATTTGCATGCTGTCTTATCCTTTTATTTGTTCAAAACATACATTTTTCTTCATTTTTTAAAATTAAGATACGGTACATGAAATTCAGTTTTTGATGAATTAGATTCGTTATTTTTCAATGATAATACAAACAAAAAAATAATTTCCTTTTCGGCAAGTTGTATCATGTCTCGTGCCCAGCTGTACAAGCCTCCTTCCTTCGCTTCGCCATCTAGTTGCAAGTTGTATCATGCTCCATTCTAGGTTACACCAGCTTTTATCGGCCAGTTGTACCATGGCTCTTTGTCCAGTTGACTGTGCCTTCGTTGTCGAGTTGCACCAGTCTTCGTCAGACAGTTGTGAAATAAGTCGATGTTAAGTTGCACCAGTCTTCGTCAGACAGTTGTGACATGTGTCGTTGTTCAGTTGCACCAGTCTTCGTCAGACAGTTGTGAAATGCGTCGTTGTTCAGTTGTACTAGCCTTCGTCAGACAGTTGTACTATGCGTCGTTGTTCAGTTGTACTAGTCTTCGTCCGACAGTTGTGACATGCGTCGTTGTTCAATTGCACCAGTCTTCATCAGACAGTTGTGACATGCGTCGTTGTTTAATTGCACTAGTCTTTGTCAGACAGTTGTGACATGCGTCGTTGTACATTTGTACTAGCCTTCGTCAGACAGTTGTACTATGCGTCGTTGTTCAGTTGTACTAGTCTTCGTCAGACAGTTGTGACATGCGTCGTTGTTAAATTGCACCAGTCTTCGTCAGACAGTTGTACTGTGTGGTTGCTCAGTTACACCCGTCTTCGTCAGACAGTTGTGACATGCGTCGTTGTTAAATTGCACCAGTCTTCGTCAGACAGTTGTACTGTGTGGTTGCTCAGTTACACCCGTCTTCGTCAGACAGTTGTGACATGCGTCGTTGTTTAATTGCACTAGTCTTTGTCAGACAGTTGTGACATGCGTCGTTGTTTAATTGCACTAGTCTTTGTCAGACAGTTGTGACATGCGTCGTTGTTCAATTGCCCCAGTCTTCGTCAGACAGTTGTACTGTGTCGTTGCTCAGTTGCACCAGTCTTCGTCAGACAGTTGTGAAATAAGTCGATGTTAAGTGGCACCAGTCTTCGTCAGACAGTTGTGAAATAAGTCGATGTTAAGTTGCACCAGTCTTCGTCAGACAGTTGTGAAATAAGTCGATGTTAAGTTGCACCAGTCTTCGTCAGCCAGTTGTGACATGTGTCGTTGTTCAGTTGCCCCAGCCTTTGTCAGGCAGTTGTCCTATTTGTCGTTGTTCAGTTAACCCAGTCTTCGTCAGACAGTTGTGACATGCGCCGTTGTTTAATTGCACTAGTCTTCGTCAGACAGTTGTGGCATGCGTCGTTGTTCAATTGCACCAGTCTTCATCAGACAGTTGTGACATGCGTCGTTGTTAAATTGCACCAGTCTTCGTCAGACAGTTGTGAAATAAGTCGATGTTAAGTGGCACCAGTCTTCGTCAGACAGTTGTGAAATAAGTCGATGTTAAGTGGCACCAGTCTTCGTCAGACAGTTGTGAAATAAGTCGATGTTAAGTTGCACCGGTCTTCGTCAGACAGTTGTGACATGTGGCGTTGTTCAGTTGCACCAGCCTTTGTCAGACAGTTGTACTATTTGTCGTTGTTCAGTTGCACCAGTCTTAGTCAGACAGTTGTACTGTGTCGTTGCTCAGTTGCACCAGTCTTCGTCAGACAGTTGTGAAATAAGTCGATGTTAAGTTGCACCAGTCTTCGTCAGACAGTTGTGAAATAAGTCGATGTTAAGTGGCACCAGTCTTCGTCAGACAGTTGTGAAATAAGTCGATGTTAAGTGGCACCAGTCTTCGTCAGACAGTTGTGAAATAAGTCGATGTTAAGTTGCACCGGTCTTCGTCAGACAGTTGTGACATGTGTCGTTGTTCAGTTGCCCCAGCCTTTGTCAGGCAGTTGTACTATTTGTCGTTGTTCAGCTAAACCAGTCTTCGTCAGACAGTTGTGACAGGCGTCGTTGTTCAATTGCACCAGTCTTCATCAGACAGTTGTGACATGCGTCGTTGTTTAATTGCACTAGTCTTCGTCATACAGTTGTGACATGCGTCGTTGTTTAATTGCACTAGTCTTTGTCAGACAGTTGTGACATGCGTCGTTGTTAAATTGCACCAGTCTTCGTCAGACAGTTGTGAAATAAGTCGATGTTAAGTTGCACCGGTCTTCGTCAGACAGTTGTGACATGTGGCGTTGTTCAGTTGCACCAGCCTTTGTCAGACAGTTGTACTATTTGTCGTTGTTCAGTTAAACCAGTCTTCGTCAGAGAGTTGTGACATGCGTCGTTGTTCAATTGCCCCAGTCTTCGTCAGACAGTTGTGACATGTGTCGTTGTTCAGTTGCACCAGTCTTCGTCAGACAGTTGTGACATGAGTCGTAGTTCAGTTGCACCATCCTTTGTCAGGCAGTTGTATCCTGCGTCGTTGTCCAGTTGTGCCAGCTTTCGTCAGACAGTTGTACCAGCTTATCCTCCGGATATATTAGCGTTGTGGTCAATTCTACATTTGTAATAGGACGAGGAATAGTGATAAAGATAGTGCAGTCGCTGGGGCTCGAACCCGCGACCCTTGGCTCTCCAGCCCGATGCTCTACCGCTGAGCTAAAAGAAATTCCCTACAGCTGACGTTTGTTAGGCTACCTAATTAATCCACATCGTTTACACTATTCCCCCTTTTTTCAAACACAAACCCAGGTTCTTTGACTCCCCGCCAAGGGTTATCCTACCTTGAACGGGGAGGGTCACCGGCACCAATTTGTAATAGGACGAGAAATAGTGATAAGGATAGTGCCCGATGCTTTACCGCTGAGCTAAAGGGAAATTTTCTACAGCTGACGCTTGTAAGGCAATCTAGTTTATCCACATCTTTTACACATTTGTTGTCTTTCAGATGTTTCATTCTTCGTGGTTTAGTTGCTCAAGGGCCTTAACATGGCATCCATTTATGATTATGGTGATTAGATCATAAGAGCATGCCACAGGCTTACAGTTAGGTAAATATCCAAATTTCAACAAATATGTATATTAATTTTTATATATTATATTCCCTCTGCAGATAGAAAATAAATGTTAATACTGCTTGAATTGAAGGATCCTTGGTTAATCACGACGAAAAATAATGTGTTCCCAGTTAAAAGTTAAATAAATTAGAATAAAATAGGAATAAAAAGCATAAAAGTGTTGGTTTTGGTTAAGGGCTCTTTCAGGGCATTCATGTTCTAGTCCCCCTAAATTAATGTCATAAAAAGTAGCCCAGACAGAAATTCACGTATGTTGTTATTTTGTCAAAAAAGATACAGCCATCTAGAATGTCCTGTTACTTAGACTGGATCATATTGTACAGAAATAGAAGTAAACAAGTATTGGGTATAAAAGAGCGTGATCGTGGGTGAGAGGAGGAGTCTGACGTAAGCCTTGAGTGGGTTGCAGAATAGACTGTATCCTGATGTGATTGTGGGACTTAATACGCTTGTGAACTTTACCATCTGTGTTGGTTCTTTAATCTGGAGTCCAATCAAGACATCCTACATTATACTATCGTGACGAATAAATACGCTATTAGGTTATTTCGAACACGGAATTCTTAATTGACTCGACGCAAAATTGATATCGTAATACGAACGAAACGTCACAATATTATACACCATATACATAGACATACTACTTATAGTTTCGTTAACAAACTAGACAATTTTGATGTTAACATATGTAAATTGTAATCGTTAACAAACCAAATTAATCAGGAATGATTTCTTTTACTCTAGATGTTAATACACGAACTATATACAATGTGTTTAAATCTCCCGAGGTTTTTATCAGACCCACCATTTATACAAAATTGAGTCCCCTTGGCCTAAGAGGACGTTTCAGACTAAATTAGGATAAACTCCCTTAATCCCTACGGTAGAAGAAGGATTTTAAAGGTTTTACCTCTATTTCCCCTTTTTGGCCCGCCCCTCTGCCCCTAGGGGGGCAAAACCCATTGTTTATACAAAATTTAGTCCCATTGGCCTAAGGATGCTCCAGACCAAATTTAGTCAAAATCTACTTGGCCGTGCAGGACTAGAAGCGTTTTAAAGGAAAAGTTGACGGACGACGGACGCTGCGGTATGGCATAAGCATAACCTTCGGACCAGGTGAGTTAAAAACATACCCTCTCCGATTTCAAAGTTGCGAAGCAGTACACTTTCAAACATCTGAGTGAGATAGTCTTCAACCTGTGACATGAAATTTGTCTCATAGTCCCCCACATTAGTCTTGTAATCAACGTCAAATGTCATCCTCCTCTATTTGGACTCTGCTGTAAGGATGTTTTCCTGTGAAGGCGAGATCACTCCAAAAGACAACGGTAAATACACCTCATATCACACAGGGTCTGTCTTGATACCAACAGTCAGACAATATGAACCGGGATTTATAAAGTTCAACCGGTCAAAGACCGCCCTTCCTGTATTCGGGTCCAAAGTCACTTCCTTTAACCTCGTCAGTGTTCCATTGTTGTACAGTCAGATTGCCGAGGTCGATAGTGGCATTCCCAGTATGACCCTAGAAATAGAAAGTTTGCATGTTCCCACAAATACAGGCATTTATATTTTCTCTATGAAGTTTTTTGTTTTACATTTTGTCTGTGTTCATTGTCCATATGATATTTTGTAATCGAAGCGGTCACTTTACTTTCTTTGTAGATGTTGTCTCTTGTATATTTCTTTCTTGAATTCGTTTTTTTTTCGTTTCCCTGTAATTTTTGTCTAATGCATATATCAATTTCATATTTTCCTTTTTTCTTTCTTCGTCACTGATTTTGCCATTTTCATAATTTGCACATGTTTTGCCCACGCCACAAGGCTCGTTTGTTGTACCTCTGCTTTCTCTCATTATGAGTTTCCTTTTCATTTTGTTTTTCATGTTTCGTTTTTGCTTTGGACACAACAAACCTGTGCTATCGCCATTATCCATTGCTACTTCTGTTGAACCTGTACTTTCACTTCGATTCGATGTTTCTTGAACATCAATAACCATGTTTTCGATATCAATAGACAGTTGCTCGCTCTGGACAGTGACTGCTGTAACTTCGAACCTGTCATGCATGCTATAATTCATTGATATTGCTAACTGAAATAATGATCATATACATCTTGAATACAAGATCGATTCACAATCACACTTGTTCCACCTGGTATTTGCAAACCTTCAGCATTTCTTGAATGGGAATCAAAAGCAAGGTATCCACCAGCCTCCTTAATGATAATGAACGTGTTCCCTTTAAATGTAACAATTGCACCATGACTTTCAGGCTGATTTAACGCAGCATGTAATGCTTCATTAAGTGTTACAAACAGCAACATTTCTAGATCTTGACCCGTATGTCCAAGTGTTCCTTCAAGTGGTTCTTGAAATTGAAACTTGTATATTTTCCCATAACATTCTAATTCTCTTGGTATTTCATTTATGGACACATAGTCGCTGTGCATTGTGGAACTCCTTTGAAAGAAACCATATATTTCATCACCTTGAACCAGAATGTGATCTAGATCTGAGCGTATCCACAGTCATACCTCAAAGTCAGAGGTAAAACAACAAATCATTAATTAAATCAATTAATTGGAACATCACTTCTCAAAACTGATATTGACTCCTCTAGTTCGCCAATTTTATTTTATTTTTGGATGGCCCACCTCATCTTTGACATATAATGAAGTATTACAATTTAATCACTTGAGTAAAGACACCAAAAACATTATGTTCGATGGCATGGCCTACCAACTGATTGGTAATTATGCAAGTATATGATCACCAAAAAAGCTTGCCTTCATGGACAGAAACGTAGCTGCAAAGTTTAATTTTACTCATTTTTTTAGGTTTTCGAAGTCATCTATGATAAACTTATTCATGCTTATTAGTGTGTCCACAGAGAAAAAAAATGGCAAAAAAAAGTAGAAAAGGGACATCACACATGCGCATGTTTATGTCTGGTGTAATAAAAGGGCAGTTAATAAAAGATGTACTCTGGTATATTGTATAATTTTGTGTACATTTTTTTTATACATGTACATGTGTATGTTGTAGTTTGTCACTGTGTGGACATAATAAAAATCATTTTGAATAAAAAAAAAAATGCTATATTTAATATAACAATGTCATGGTCAAGGTCACCTTAACTTTTTTAAGAAATAAATTGTCAACGCTCTAGCAGCTTCATTCCTTGAGAGATTTTTGATCAAACTTTACACAATTACAAATAACCATAATATCTTGAACAAGATCGACTTTCAGGGCTGCAAGGTCAAGGCCTGAGATATTATTATATATTTGTTTTAGAAAATCCCAGTTTCATTAATTTATAATTCCTCTGTCATAATACTAACATTACAATTACTTGTATTATTTCATTAAAATTAGTTACAGGTAAGTAAATTATATACTTTTCATTTTCCCAAATCAGCATCATTGGGTGCCATCTTTATAAATTATTACAGTGTAATAGCTAGCGGTAGAGGACATGTATTGCTTAAGCAATACTCGGTATGCTTGTTAACTATGATAAACATCTTTTTTGTTTCGTCTCCTGGACACCACTTACAGTACATCAAACACCACACAGTGTAGGTTCTTAATCCCTTCCACTAACTTGTGCATGTCTACAGAGTAGCTGACTGAGTAGAGGGGGATTCCCAGAGTGCGAAATGACGTCACAGAATTGAAACTAGCTTTTTATCTATTTTCATTTCAAAATATTTTATTAAATCAATTGATTCAATGGGAATTGAGCTTTTTATCTATAACGGCTGGGTTTCGTTTCCGTGCAATAACTACAACAAATGCTAACCAATTTTCTTCAAACTTCACAGGGTTAAATGCCTTAAGGGCTCGGCCAAGTTTGATGACTACCTTCAGCGGACCTCATTTGGCGGAATTATGGCCCCTTTAATAACGATAAACATCATTATCTTCCGATTCTGATCATTTACTCTCCAATTGTCTTCAAACTTAGTAACAGCTAGGGTTCAATGATTAAGGTCTCGGCCAAGTTTGACAAGCACTTTAATCGGACTCCATTTGGTAGAGTCATTATCTGCAGTTTCTGCTTAATAACTCTAGCAGATATTAGATAAGGCTTTCTTTTCTTCGAGTTTCAAGCTTTACATTATGTCTCAACAGCAAAATATTCGCATGGTTAACCTAACCTCAATAATGTTTACCTACAATATGTCCTGAAAGAGGGGGATATAAATTCCACGAATTTGCTTGTTTATTTACTTTTGTTTTATATTATAGGTAAATGTCACAGCCAAATTTCATCATTTACATCCAAAGAGGCATGTTTACACAAAAACAGGAGAAACTGATGTCTGTGATGCTATCCTGGCGGACACTAAGGGATCCACCAAGCTCTCAATTTGGTCTAAAAAAATCTCACGAGTCCAGGAGGGCTAAACATACACTTTCAATTGCCTTGCTGTGAAAGAGTTCTTAAATGAAATCTTCCTGTAAACTTGTGCTGAAACAACATTTCTTTTAACAGATGACCTCAATGATGTACATCAAGATGAAATCTTTACTTCAACAGAAGAAGAAGGAACACCTGTTGTGATAAAAATGAACACTAGTAAATTTTGCAACAACTGCAAATCCATTTTGGATTTGCTACCAGTACACCAGCAAAAATAATCAATAAAGTGTGAAGCATGTGGCTTTAGGCAGCTTCTAAGTTCCATTAAATCAACATCAAGTGCTAAAATTAAACTTGATTCCCACCCAAACATGCTAGAAATACCAGATGCAGTTTTAAACTCATTCGAGCAATCATGATGAGGATGAAATTGAAGATTTTTTTCTTGAACATCAACTAAACATCTCACTTCCTACTAAAAGAAGCACTATTGTATCTGCCATCAAAACATCGGACACAAATGAATAGTAAAACCTGTATGTACATGAATGTTCAAATGATATTCATTACATAGAAGTTTTTAGCCATGGTCATCATCTGTCGTCGTGCGTAAACTTTTTACATTTCAAACTTCTTCTCAAGTTCAACCGATGGGATTGTGTTAATATGACTTATTTTGTGTTATTTTTTCATTTGCAACATGTCTAAAATATTATGTCTCCTTGTTTATTCAACTTTGGCCATTGACGGAGATAATTTATATAGGCTTTGCCTGTTATTCAATCCAATTGATTACGACATCTTGTCAATAAAAATTTGATGAAATGAAAATGAAAATGAAATGAACCGATGGGATTCAGTTGAAACGATCCAGAGATGGTCCTGACCAAGTGTTATTATTTGTTGGGTCAGTCTGAAATCCTGAGATGATCCTGATCAAGTGTTGTTAATTTTTTGAGGCAAAAAAACAGTGTTGTTATTTTTGCCTTTACTCCTAAAATAATCTGAGCTGTTTTAATCATTAATATTTGTTCCCACTACTGCTACTGTTATATTGTACATATATCTTTATAGTCAGATGACTGTTAAGGCATGTGGGCCTCTTATTTAGGCTCATGTTGACCTGTTGCCATTACCTTTTCACAAGTGTTGTCACTCATCAGTTGTGAGTCGTCCACACGATAGCTTGAGTAAATATTAGTGGATTTTTATGAAATTTGGTATGCAGCCCTATATTATTAAGATCTCGGAGGAGTTCAAAAATGGGACAGAGTTATTGCCCTTTGTAGGGTTTCCATACACCACACTCTCTTTCATAGCGTTATACCTCTCACTCTCTTTGATAAACTATCGATTTATAACTTTTATATTATTCATAAGTATTTGTTTTTGTTTTATATCAAGCCTGCTTATATTTTTGTATCCTCTCCTCGCTCCCCATCACTCCAGCTCCTCGCAAAACATCGATTTCAACATACCAAATATCATTTCATTCACTCACTCACTCTTTCATTCATTTGTTTCACTCACT
Source organism: Mizuhopecten yessoensis (assembly GCF_002113885.1). Taxonomy (NCBI): domain Eukaryota; kingdom Metazoa; phylum Mollusca; class Bivalvia; order Pectinida; family Pectinidae; genus Mizuhopecten; species Mizuhopecten yessoensis. The sequence goes on along the minus strand of NW_018408791.1, from coordinate 34,994 downwards.
CTTTCATTCACTTGTTAACTCTTGCACGACTGTCCCATTCATTCGTGTTACGCTACCTCAAAAAGGGAGGTAACTACCGTGTTACTGCCGGAAGTACAGCCCCAGCTAGCTGACGCACGTGTCTCTCTCCAGCAGAAACACAGTAGTTCGTGGTAAAAGTAAGTACATTGTCATCGCAAATATATGTAATAATGATGTCCCAGTAGCTATATAATCGTGTGACTTGTCAACTATTCCCGTAGTACTCATAGGCATCTCGGAAATCATAGATATACATAAAGATTAAGATGGTAGACTATTACTCATCAACATAAAGTTAAATGATAATATATATATACTATTGTAAATGTGTATGCACCTAATGAAAGACACACAAGAAATACTTTTTATAAGCATGTAAATACTATCATATCAGAACATAGTCAAGGGTTAATTATCATCGGAAGTGATTGGAACGAAATACTACAAGCAGATGATAGAAAATCTAGGAATATACCAAATCAAACTGTAAGTAACCTAAAAATATTGATAAAAGAGTATAAACTACTAAATTCATGGAAACTAAAAATTTCAAATAAACAACAATTCACATGGAAACGAAAAAATGTAAGCAATGAAGCAAGTAAAATAGATTTCTTAATACAAAAAGAAATTGTACAGAAAATAATATCTTCTGATATCGGACCAGTACTCTACAGATCTACAGATCACCAAGCAGTATCACTCATCATCGATATAAAAACTAGCTCGAGGGCCAGGTTATTGGAAACTTAACAATAGCTTACTTGAAGACATAGACTATCAAACCTTAATAATCAAAGTATTAAATAAATATAACCACATGGAAAGTAATGATCAAATAACAATGCAAACCATATGGGACCTTTGTAAAATAGAAATACAAGAAAAATCAGTATAGTTTGGGAAAAAAGAGCAAGTCTAAGGGAAGATGTACTTAAAGATTTAGAGAATCAATTAAAAGAAAAAATGAAAATGAAGCAAATACAGATGAAATAAAGATACTTGAGGAGCAAATAGAAGCATTGTATTCATATAAAGCAAAGGGACACCAAATAAGATCTAGATCAAAATGGATCGAGGAAGGTGAAAAAATACTTAATATTTCTTTTCTCTAGAAAAAAGTAGACAAATACAAAAATCAATAGGAAAGCTGTACGACAAAGAGAGCAATATTTTAACAAATCAAAGTGATATATTAAACAAACAAAAAGAATTCTATGAAAAACTATACACCACAAGAAAACCTAACACCAATGAAGTAAAGCAGTACATTACTTCAAGTATCTTGGATACTAAATTAAGTGAAGATGACAGAAATAATTGGGAAGGCCTTTTGAATGAGCAGGAATGTTTTAAAGCAATAGGTTCAATGACAGTTGAGTTTTACAGAATATTCTGGCCACATCTTAAAAATGAACTTACAAATATAAAAAAAAAATCTGAATCACAACGAATTGGAGTTTTATCACTTATGTATAAAAAAAAAAAGGATCACTGTGACCTAAAAAACTGGAGGCCGATAACTCTTAAAAGTCGATTATAAAATATCAGCTCACTGTTTGGCTGAGAGAATAAAGCTATATTACCAAAAATAATTAGTACTGATCAAAATGGCTTTGTTATGGGAAGAAATATTAGATATAACATTCGTTTAATCCAAAACATTTTTGATTATGCTGAGAAATTTCGAGTTACTGGGGCTATACTTTTTCTCGACTTTGCGAAGGTTTTCGATTCCATAGAATGGGAATTTATGATAAATACGCTAAGCATTTTGGATTTAAGGACGGGTTTACAAATTGGATCTTGCCTCTATATAATCAAATTAGTTGTTTAGTGTCAAATAATGGATGGCTATCTGAATGAGTAAATATCACACGACGAATAAGGCAAGGCTGCCCGATATCAGCACTTATCTTTGTAATAACTGTAGAAATACTGGCTACCAAAATAAGACAAGATGAAAAAATAAAGGGCATTAAAATTAAACAATCACAAAGTAGAGATTTTAAAATATCGCAACTAGCAGATGACACTACATTATTTTTAAAATCTAAAAAATCCATCAGTAAAGCTCTAGAATCTAATTGAAATATTTGGTAGTCTATCAGGTCTGATACTTAATAGAGAAAAGTCACAAGGTATACAGTTAGGAGACAATAAGATATTATTAGATGATCAATATGAAGACATAGATTGGACATGTGAAAGCATTAAAGCACTAGGTATTAATTTTGGAATAAACTCAGAAAAACAGCACAATTAAACTGGGAAAGTAAAATATCAAAAATGAAAGAGGTAATAAAAATCTGGGAAAAAAAGAAAAATGACTATGATTGGAAGAATTCAGATTTCTAAATCACTTTTAATTCCTAAATTGACTTACCTCATTTCAGTTCTATCTGTACCACAACAAATTGTTAAAAAGTCTGGAAAAATTATACATGATTATATATCGGACGGCAAAAAGTTAAAAGAGAAGCTCTTTGCTTATCATACAATAGAGGGGGTTTACAAATGCTGGATGTGGCATCACACATTCTAACCATTCACTGTGGTTGGGTTCAAAAATTATTTAAGGATGATAAAAATGAAAGCCTGTGGACAGTTATACCAAAACAGTTCTTAAATCAATACGGGCATAATTTCTTAATATTCTCAATTAATATAACAAGAGTCCCAATGGGCCTGCATCGCTCACCTGGTATGAAACTCACACTTGTAACCTTAAAAGTGATCTAAAATAAAACTACAGGCAAAATATCAGTATTTATGATTAAAATTCGTTCAAAAGACCCTGTTATTTTTTTTAAAACATTTCACCCCTGTGATTGAAAGTCGAACAAAGTCATTATGTTGAGCACATTGTATAGCTTTTCATCTCAGGATGCAACTTGTAAAGTATAAACATCCTGGGACCCATGGTTATTCATAAGAGGTTGTTTAAAAGATTTTAAACAAATTTGACCCCTGTGACCTTGAATATAAGTCAAAGTCATTCACTTTAACAAACATAGTAGTCCTTGATCCCAGCATATGCTACTAACTAAATATCAACATCCTGAGCCTTTTGGTTATTCAGAACAAGTTGTAGAAATATTTTGAACATATTTGCTCCTTGTGACCTTGAATATGATTCAAGGTCATACATTTAAACAAACTTGGTAGCCCTTGATCCTAGTATGCTACTGACTAAATATCATCACCCAGGGCATTTTGGTTATTCAGAAGAAGTTGTTTAAAGTTTTTAACATATTTGACCCCTGTGACCTTGAATATGGGTGAAGGTCATTTATTTGAACAAACTTTGTAGCCCTTCATCTCAGCATGCTACTGGCCAAATATCATCACCCTGGGCATTTTGGTTATTCAGAAGAAGTTATTTAAAGGTTTTTTAAGACAATTGACCCCTGTGACCTTGAATATAATTGAAGGTCATTCATTTGAACAAACTTTGTAGCCCTTCACCCTAGCATGCTACTGACTAAATATCATCTTCCTGGGCAGTTTGGTTATTGAGAAGAAATTGTTTAAAGTTTTTAACATATTTGACCCCTGTGACCTTGAAAATAGATGAAGGTCATTTATTTGAACAAACTTGGTAGCCCTTCATCCCAGTTTGCTTCTGGCCAAATAGCATCACCCTAGGCCTTTCGGTTATTAAGAAGAAGTCGTTTAAAGTAAAATATTGACGCCGGACGACTGAAGGACGGACGGACGACGGACGCCGCACCATGGCATAAGCTCACTTGGCACGAAGTGCCAAGTGAGCTAAAAATATACCAAATTTGGACGGCTATACAAAACTACCATTGTTTTATCAAGATATCTTAAAATCCTGGCTAGAGGTAGGTGGAGGTGAAAAACCATATCCTGAAAGTATCACAGATATTGCAAATGAATTAATATGGGGGAATCAATATATAAAACATCAAAATAAAGTATTGATTTTCAAAAACTGGATAAACAACAACATCCTTAGAATAATAGATCTGCTAGATCATCAAAGAAAAATTAATGACCAGAGGCCCAAGGGCCTTAGCGGTCACCTGAGTTATATCATAGGTACAATTTACAAATTTACAATTTAAGTAAATCCCCTGATGATCTTTCTTTCCATGCAGAGAAAATGACTGTAGTAACTCTGAGTCTGGAGAAGAAGATTTTTGAAATATTGGTTAATTTTCCCTTTGGGGCCCCACCCTGGCCCCAGGGGTTGGGGTAGGAATCTCAATTTTACAATTTAAAACCATCTTCCTTCAAGGATAATTCTCACCAAGCAAAAATAATTTCCTACACAAAAGTTGTCAAAATATACCCAAAAGTGTTATTGCCCTATATAAACTATAATAAACTTTAACCCCTCCCCAAGGGAGAACGAATAGCTCGGGGGCCCTGCAATTTACAATTTGATGATCTTTCTTTCCATGCAGAGAAAATGACTGTAGTACCTCTGAGTCTGGAGAAGAAGATTTTTGAAATATTGGCTAATATTCCCTTTGGGGCCCCGCCCTGGCCCCAGGGGTCGGGGTAGGAATCCCAATTTTACAATTTTGTAGCCTCATTTACCAAGGATGATTCTGATTGAAAACAAGAGGCCCATGGGCCTTAACGGTCACCTGAGTCCTACAATATTTATTTTTGTTGTTGAAATATGTACCAATTTGAGTAAAAAATAGTATAATGTTAACTTAACTTTGTCAGGACCATGAGCTGATCATTCCTAGACCAATTTTAAGTGAGATCGGCCTATTAGAACTTAGTAGCAAAATAGCGGCCATGGCAGCCAAATTGTATTTCTGATTGACCCGAAAAATAACAACACTTTGTCAGGACCATGAGTCGATCATTCCTACAAAGTTTCAGTTCAATCGGCCAAGTAGAACTTTACTTTAAGTTTGAAATAGTTTTTCAAAATGGCAGCCGTGGTGGCCATATTGGATTTCTGATCGACCCGAAAAATAACAACACTTTGTCAGGACCATGAGTCGATCATTCCTACAAAGTTTCAGTTCAATCGGCCTAGCAGAACTTGACTTTAAGTTTGAAATAGTTTTTCAAAATGGCGGCCGTGGCGGCCATATTGGATTTCTGATCGACCCGAAAAATAACAACACTTTGTCAGGACCATGAGTCGATCATTCCTACCAACTTTCAGTTCAATCGGTCCAGCAGAACTTGACTTTAAGTTTGAAATAGGTTTTCAAAATGGCGGCCGTGGCGGCCATATTGGATTTCTGATCGACCCGAAAAATAACAACACTTTGTCAGGACCATGAGGCGATCATTCCTACCAACTTTCAGTTCAATCGGCCCAGCAGAACTTGACTTTAAGTTTGAAATGTAAAATGTTAACGGACGACGGACGACGGACGACGGACGACGACGGACGAAAACGGATAGCAATAGGTCACTTGAGCTAAAGCTCAGGTGACCTAAAAAACCATCCACTGGTTCTTGAGAAGTTGAAAATGTAAAAATTTTACGCACGACGGACGACTACGGACGGAAAGCGATTAGAATAGGTCACTTGAGCAAAGCTCAGGTGACCTAAAAATGTACACAAACGATATGTATGGATAACTTTATTGTAAAATATGACACTTGGAACATATTGTACGGAAAAAGCGATTGTAGAAAAAGACCTTGAGGATGATTGTAGGAGATTTACTACAGGAATAGTGATTCTGAAGAATGTTGGGGGTGGCCCTCTGAAGATGAACTTCTTCAGCGGGATGAACAGCTTGATCCACTCACCATAGAAATCCTGCAGTGAATATTTTTCAGGCAATGTTTCATCTTTAAAAGAGACAGGCATCAGACCATTTGAGTGAAGGCAAATACTTCACTGTGGAGTCTGAGATGTGGGAAGAATCACGCAGTACCATACAACACAACAAGTTGCCGGAGTTCTTTTTTGGTCAGTTGGACTTCTTGTTGAAATGTCGTCCGAATGCCACTGTTATATGTAACGAACCATTTCTAATGTTTTCACACAATAATACCAGTCAGTGGTTAGCGTCCATGGACCCTGATCGAAGACATAACTTTATGACACAGGCTCGCAAGTATACCAAGTTTCAAAGAGAATGGTCGAAAAATGTAGGAGGAGATTGCCGGACAAAAATCAAATACTGAAATAAACAAAGGGCAATTACTTTTGCAAATATTGTCAAATTAAAATTCTTTTAGGAGAGACACAACTTCATATCATAGTTATGATGTATACCAAGTTTCAAAGAGAATGGTCGAAAAATGTAGGAGTTGATTGCCGGACAAATATCAAATACTGAAATAAACAAAGGGCAATAACTTTTGCAAGCATGTCTAATCATAATTCTTTTAGGGGAGACACAACTTCATTTCATGGTTATAATATACAACAAGTTGCAAAGAAATCAGTCCAAAAATGTAGGAGGAGATTGCCGGACAAAAATCAAATACTGAAATAAACAAAGGGCAAATATCATGGTTATGATGTATACCAAGTTTCAAAGAGAATGGTCGAAAAATGTAGGAGTTGATTGCCGCACAAATATCAAATACTGAAATAAACAAAGGGCAATAACTTTTGCAAGCATGTCTAATCATAATTCTTTTAGGGGAGACACAACTTCATTTCATGGTTATAATATACAACAAGTTGCAAAGAAATCAGTCCAAAAATGTAGGAGGAGATTGCCGGACAAAAATCAAATACTGAAATAAACAAAGGGCAATTACTTTTGCAAATATTGTCAAATTAAAATTCTTTTAGGAGAGACACAACTTCATATCATGGTTATGATGTATACCAAGTTTCAAAGAGAATGGTCGAAAAATGTAGGAGGAGATTGCCGCACAAAAATCAAATACTGAAAACAAAGGGCAATAACTTTTGCAAATATTGTCAAATCAATTTTTTTTCAAAGGTGACACAACTTCATATCACGGTTATAATGTATACCAAGTTTCAAAGATATCGGTCGAAAAATGTAGGAGGAGATTGCCGGATAAAAATCAAATACTGAAATAAACAAAGGGCAATAACTTTTGCAAATAGTCAAATCAGAATTCTTTTATAGGGAGACACAACTTCATATCATGGTTATAATGTATACCAAGTTTCAAAAAGATCGATCGAACAAGAGGCCCAGAGGGCCTGTATCGCTCACCTGAATATAATTAAAGTAATTGGTATGAAGTAAAGATATAGCACTCCATGGTAGATGCTGTTAGTACATATGAAATTTCAGAAAGATCTATCCAGTACTTGAGATATAGAGAACAAACTTCAAACAGAGCTCCACCCANAGATATAGAGAACAAACTTCAAACAGAGCCCCGCCCCTATGCCCCTACGGGGGTCATACTCACCAATTATACAAAATTGTGTCACCGTCACCCAAGGATGCTCCACACTAAATAAGGATAAAATCCCTTTATCCCGATGGTCGGAGAAGGATTTTAAAGGTTTTATCTCTATTTCTCCTATTGGGCTCCGCCCTTCTACCCCCCTCGGAGACCACACCTATTGCTAATACAAAATTGAGGTCCCTTGGCCCAAGGATGCTCCAGACTAAATTAGGATAAAATCCCTTAATCCCTATGGTAGAAGAAGGATTTTAAAGGTTTTACCTCTATTTTCCCTATTGGGTCCCACCTCTCTGCTTACAGCGGGGTCAGACACACCGTTTATACAAAATTGGTTCTCCTTCGCCCAAGAATGCTTCAGACCCAATATGGACAAAATCCTGCCGTTCCTACCGAAGAAGAAGGATTTTGAAGATTTACGTCTATTTCCCCTATTGGGCCACACCCCTCAGGTCCCTGGGGGCCACACCCACCGTTTATACAAAATTGGTTCCCCACTACCAAATGATGCTCCACACCAAATATGGACCCAAACCTTTCATTCCTACGGAAGAAGAAGGATTTTAAAGAATAATTTGCTATGTTTCCCTTATTGGGCCCAATGGCTCAGACACCTGGGGAACAGATTCACGGTTTATACAAAATTGGTTCCCTTTCACCCAAGCATGCTTCAGACCAAAGATGGAACAAATCCTTTCATTCCTAAAGAAGAAAAATGATTTTAAAGAATAATTTGCTATATTTCCCCTATTGAGCAGCGCCCCTCAGGCCCCTAGCGGGCCAGACCTATGGTTTATACAAAATTGTTTCCCTATCACCCAAGGATGCTTCAGACCAAATATGGAACAAATCCTTCCATTCCTACAGAAGAAGAAGGATTTTAAAGAATTTGCTATATTTCCTCTATTGGGCCCCTCCTCTAAACCCCCAGGGGGGCCAGACCCACCATTTATACAAACTTTGTTCCCCTTCCCCCAAGGATGCTTCTGACCAAATATGGAACAAATCCTTTCATTCCTACAGAAGAAAAAGGATTTTATAGAATTTGCTATACTTCCCCTATTGGGCCCCGGCCCTCAGCCCCCAGGGGGGCCAGACCCACCATTTATACAAACTTTGTTCCCCATCCCCGAAGGATGCTTCTGGTCAAATATGTTTCATTCCTACAGAAGAAGAAGGATTTTAAAGAATAATTTGCTATATTTCCCCAATTTGGCCCCGCCCCTCAGGCCCCTGGGGGGCCAGACCAACCATTTATACAAAAAAAATTCTTCTTCACCCAAGGATGCTCCTCACCAAATTTTGTTAAAATCCGCTCAGCAGTTCATGACTAGTAGTGTAAAGTTGACGGACGACGGACGACGGACGCTGCGGTATGGCATAAGCTCACCTTGGTCCTTCGGACCAGGTGAGCTAAAAATGTAGAAGGGGGTTGCCGGACAAAAATCAAATACTGAAATAAACAAAGGGCAATTACTTATGCAAATATTGTCAAATTAAAATTCTTTTAGGGGAGACACAACTTCATATCATGGTTATATTGTACACCAAGTTTCAAAGAGATCGGTCGAAAAATGAAGGAGGAGATTGCCGGAGAAAAATCAAATACTGAAATAAACAAAGGGCAATAACTTTTGCAAATATTGTCAAATCAAAATTCTTTTAAGGGAGACACAACTGCATATCATGGTTATAATGTATACTAAGTTTCAAAGAGAATGGTCGAAAAATGTAGGAGGAGATTGCCGGACAAAAATCAAATACTGAAAACAAAGGGCAATAACCTTTGCAAATATTGTCAAATCAAATTCCTTCAAGGGAGACACAACTTTATATCATGGTTTTAATGTATACCAAGTTCAAAGAGATCGATCGAAAAATGTAGGAGGAGATTGCTTGACAAAAATCAAATACTGAAATAAACAAAGACTCTCCTCATGGGTTACCACACGCTGCGGGTTGACATTAAGCCATTACCTGCACCACCTTGCGAGCAGATACAAATCCAAATCCTTGAAGATCGCCAGGGGGCGCGCCAGGGGCGATGTCCATTTCCGATTTAGCGGTTTGTGGAACTGAGCAATCTCCTATATTTTGCTTGGTTTATTGTAAATTCCAAATTTAATCATACTTGCAGCGTTACCTAGATACATAGTGTTATTTTACAGTGAGGAAATAATATCCATAGAGAAGATAAAAATTCGACAGTGACCATATTCTCGCGAAGAAGTAGATTTGGAATACAACAACAACAACAACATGGTTTCCGTGGTTTTTCGGGTTCTTGGGGAAATATCACTGAAATGAAGCGCAGTCTAGATGAGGAACAAGGTGGCGCTGCGGCTAAACTGCCTTGTCAGCCTCGCGCATTTGTAAGTCAATCAATCAATCAATCAATTCTTTTATTGTACCAAAACACCTATAATAGGCAGTTACATAGTAGTTACATAGTTACATAGTATGGGTAGCACAGATATACACGTTATATAACGAAGCACGAGTCGGCTGGGTTTAGACAGAGACGGAGATGCATGTAGGTTGACACCGTTTTGTGTCAATCCTATTTTTACGCTCTTGAATACAATAAGTGTGTTTAAGCTATTTTAAAATGTGTAAACCACTGTTTTCTGATAAATTTGTATTTTTTAAGGGGCAAATGGAGGGGAGGGGTTATCGAGCGCGGCCGAGTCCGGCCGGTCAATTTTTCAAGGAAATTTGTCCATATATCCTTGCGAATCGCTGTATCCGATACAAAATTGAGCTTTGTTTCATCACTTTTCCTTTTAAATAATTAAATGTAGTTATAAACTGATATTTATTTGCAAGCTAAAGACTAAAATATGAATTAATGTCAAGTACACAGCACTTTTGCCTCAATAAGGCATCATATAGACTTCACAGGTAGAATTTTGGTCAAAATCTGGATTTTGCAGATGGCGGTGGGGTTACATACGAAGATGCTGAAACAACGTTTACGAAGATTCGCAAGCATGTGATGTATCGTTTTACTCTCAATCATGTTAGCTTTCGGAAAATAGACACTCAACATTATGTCGCAACGCGCCCTGAGCATTAAGATAGCACACCACAGTTTCCGTGTTATTGACAGGGGTTGGAAGTAGTGCGTACTTGTCGAAAAAAGTGGTTGCTAGTGGGTCAAGCCTTAAAATGTGTATCTATGCATATTGTACTAATCAAATTGAGTCCATCTTATTGTTATTTCTATGTAGATCACTAAATACTGTGAAAACTAGGTGAATGTGGAACTATTTTTTGGTGTATGTAGGGCAGTCATGTGACCCGGCTCCTCCGGGATGGCCTTTTCGACAAAAAGAGCCCGATTGAGCGGATCCAGGCTTCGGACTGGGGGTCACTTATTGAAAAAAGTAAACGATTGACCCCCATTTTTCATTCCTGATTATTAATCTATGCTTTAGGGGGATTAAACAGATATATGACATGACTACATGAGTTCACTCGTTTTCGTGTGACAACCGCTCGAAAATGAGATGATTTACAAATAGCCTATGAGGAAAAATAACTGTGGTGTGCTACCTCTAGCAGTCCCCACCTTGGCTTTGTCAGAATTCAAGATGGCGGCCGGCGGCCATCTTGAAAACTCAGACTTAAATAACTTTGTTAATATTTGGAGTAAATCAATGTGTAATGCATGGAAAATCAATAAATTTGACCCAAGGAATTCATTTCTGGCATTTAACTTTCACTACAACGAACTAATTCAAGATGGAGGCTATCGGCCATTTTGAAATATCATATTTGCGGAACTCGATGAATATTTGGAGAAAAACAATAAGTGGCTGATGAAAACATGTTGAATTTGATACAAAACATTAATTCATTGACCATGGAATTTAGTGTTTACATATATAAATATATAATATATAACATTGATTTACTCTGAATATTAACAAAGTTATTTAAGTCTACGTTTCCATGGCCGCCGGTCGCCATCTTGAATTCTGACGCAGCCAAGGTGGGGAGTGCTAGGGACTCTTTGGATTTTGAATCCAGACATATTGAAGTACTATTCCTGAAGTTTTCAGCTTTCTAATATGTTTTCCATTTCATAATGACAGAAAATCTAATACTCTTGGCCTATAATATAGGTTGTATATGGCCCCATATGGTTATTTTGAATACTTAAATGCCTCATCGCCCTCATGTTACTGTCCTGATTGGGTCCCCTTATTAAAACTTTGTATTGATTGCTTACTCTGCTACTGTATGTGTAGAGTCCCCAGTGGACAAACAGACATTGAAATGAGGAGACCTTTTGTTCACTTTGTCTCCTTTTTGATTTTCATGTGGAGTCTTTGGAGCAACATGGTGTTCATTGCCTAAGTCCTACCCGTGACCAACCCAAAAATGCCTGTTTTTAGTCCCCACTGCGAGTACTATGAACGAGTCTGTCGTCTGTGTATGTCTGTTTCTGTCCCTGTCCCTGGACAACTTTCACTAAAAGTTCAATTACTCCTACAGTTTTGATGGGATTGCCCTGTTACTTGGCAATAATATTCTTAATAATAAGGGCTAAAATATGCCCCCAATTTTCTGGGGGATTGGGGCCCCAATTGGACCGTAGAGCCCCAAAAGGGGCAAAATTGCAAAATCTATCTCCTCCTTCAGTTTTATTAGGATCAAAAAGATATTTGGCATGTATCTAGCCCCACCCAAGGGCCAAAATTTGTTGGAAGCAGAATTTTGATTTAGGGCCCCAAATGGGCCGCAGGGCCCAAAAAGAGTTAAAATTTCAAAATATATCTCTTCCTTCAGTTTTGCTTTGATGAACATATTTGGTTTATAGCTAGTCCAACTCATGGGAAAAAAAGAGAGCAGAATTTTAATTTAGGGTCCTAAATTGGAAAGTTTTGGACCCGAAAATGGGTAAAATTTCAAAATGGCATAACTTTGACATTTTTCAACAGATTTCTTCGTGTAAGACCAGTATTTAAACTAGTTTTTCACCCCTGACTTATATCCAAAGTCGTTTTGATCGTTTGGAACTCCTATAGGGCCCAAATTAAAGAATTTGACCACAAATGTAGGAAAAGTAAAAAGAAAAGAAAATATATGCAGGGCATAAACTGATTGCTGCCAGCAGTGGGGACTGTTTGCGATCATCGATCGCTCTGGTTTGGTATTTTAGCTGTATTTGGTAGTGTTTAGTGATATCTGATATGGGTATAGTGAAATCTGATATGGGCCCAAAAACCAATTAATGATATCTGATATGAGGGCAAAAGTTCAGTGAAATTTGATATGGGCACCCCCATGTCCCCCCCCCCCCCGGTATTGTTTCTTGATTGTATAGTTTTTAAGAAGTCCAAAAATCTGAGAATCTGTGCCGCTGTTTTCCCCGAGAGTTTGCATTGACCGATTCAAGCCTGAAGCGACAGCTATATCTTCAGCCTTTTATTCAGGGCTAGGACCAACCGCTCGATTCGGCGATCGCCGTATCCGCGATATTGTAGTACATTTATCATTTGCACCTTCTTCTTCTTCTCACCTGGGAAAGACTTTCTTATGTACCAACCCTTTCACCATGAGATACCTCCCCTTTCCAGTTTTAATCTCTGACCAGCTCTCCAACCCATGGCAACTTGAAATAGAACCATTCATCAAATTAATTAGTAATGTAATTAGTCAATGTAATCCCGACCATATATTGGCGCCCCCCTATGGCGTATTATTGATGTCAAAAGTCTACAGTGCTAGTCAATGGACCCTGCACCACTTCAATCTTAATTTAAAGCGTAATGGGCCAAAATTGGCACTTTAATATTAAAGTACAAGCCTTATTTCAGATAGCAGCGGGTACGTTTTGCCGGTATGGTCTAGCCATAGTTCCTCTTTGCGGATTTTTGTTCATGGTAACAAAAAATAAAAAGGCACCCCAAATAAAAAATCGGCAAAAGTGACAAAGTAGTAGCAATTTATATAAACAATTACCTTTGCATAAAAAAATGACGTAGCTCCTAGTCTGTGGATGCATCACCAGTGTTAAATGAATGCTACTTCTCTTTGAGGTTTGGATTGGACCGTTAAAGTCAGGTCCCATCCTGGGGGCATTTTTCAGGTGCAGCGTTCATTGACTAGCACTCCTCATTGGCAAGAGTTTCCAATGTACCCCCTTCCTATAGTGACTAGGGGTTAGAGTAGGCCCTACCACTACCCATGGACGATATGAGCTTCATATACAAATAAATTGCTGATTTTGTTTCCAGGGATGGCTGAAAGACTACAGGGAAACTCATGTTGTGGAGATGTCTCACACGCAATCAATCTGCCCGGAGAAAGTAATATTCCATCCTACCTCCTCCAGCTAGAACTTGACAGACCCAGTAAACCAGTTTTGTTCTGAAGAAAACTTGAAGAAGACAGTGGATGGCAGTTGTAGAATGTTCCAGTGAATGGGCACCAGGAACATAACTAAAAATACTGCTTACTGAAGCAAATTACAAGTGTGAGACAGTTATGGGGCCACATAGGAGCACACGTCGGACCACTACTAAACCGTCTACTCCAGGTTAGTCCCCCATTGTCCGTGCGTGCGCCATATCGCTGCAGCCCTTAGTGAATCCATGCAGCCTGTCTTAAGGGGAGACCCCCTGTTGACTTATGATAATTATTAATAATTTACTAATTAACTTACACCCTATTTTAGACCCATCATATGACCTTGAGAAATGACCTTTGACCTTGACCCAAGGTCACGCACCACGAATAATTATTTTAGTTCCCCCGGGTCATTCCCACAAAGTATCAGCCCAAATAACCTTATATTTACATTTTTAGCCAGTCAACAGGGGGTCTCCCCTTAAGAGTTACAAAGCCTTGTATTGCAATTTCTGCTTTTTATTCCAGCCATGGACCAACTGTTTGGACTCCTGGAAAACTCGCTGGCTGAGAACACTTCCCATGGACCTACCAAGATATTCTTTATGGAACTGCTCAACAGGATGCTCCAGGATTTCTCAGCTACTGGAAAGTTTTATGTAGAGAATCCAGTGGCTACGAGTCTCAGCATTTCCCGGTACATTCTGATGGACGAGTATTTGCCTGGGTCACCAGAGTCACCAGCATCATCAGTACAGGAAGAGGTGAAGCACTTCATTGTGCCGGATGTGATCGTCTATGACATATATGACAAATATTTTGCACTGAATATGGAGATCAAACGACCTGGGGACAATACTAAAGAAACTGACCAAGTTTGAAGAAAATCGGTTAACATTTGTTGTATTTATTGCACGGAAACAAAAGTCAGCAGATAATGAAGATTCATTATTCAAGGGGCCACAACTCTGCCAAATGGGATCCGCTGAAAGTGGTCATCGAACTTGGTTGAGCCCTTAAGGCATTTAACCCTATGACCAAGTTTTAAGGCCTCCAAGAAAGCTGGGTCCACGTCCCGAGGCTGGGTACATTGGTGCTCAGTGCGTATGCGATCATTTCGGGTGTGTGATTATCACGCGCTGGGCATCAACGTAGCAGAAGGCTTTCACAGTAGCTCCAATTTGAGCCAACCTGTTTGCCGTGGGTTGCGTCTCGTATTCCTGGGGGAAGAAGATCCTGGTGGTTGAGCAGGGGTCGGAATCACTGATGAACTCTGGATTAGAGGGAGACATGATCCGACTTTCTGCAACATACTACTTTGGCTTCAGACTCTGGGTAGTCGAGAGGTGGTGTGGGCCCTCTATCACCAATCGGCTGGTCACGCCGAGCCCTTGGTTTACATACTTCCATGAAGGCGGTGGCTTAGGGTCAATCGCGAGAGTATGCTCTTCAGG
This sequence comes from Mizuhopecten yessoensis, assembly GCF_002113885.1. Classification (NCBI taxonomy): domain Eukaryota; kingdom Metazoa; phylum Mollusca; class Bivalvia; order Pectinida; family Pectinidae; genus Mizuhopecten; species Mizuhopecten yessoensis. The sequence continues at coordinate 19,809 of NW_018408791.1, read as the reverse complement.
GTAATATATATACTCGTTTTGTATACTTTTACGAGTATACTACTTTGTGTATCCCCGACACTTTGGCGCTGGATATCCGCGCTGATATTAGTGTCCCCTTGTTGGGCTCCGGGGCGGGCGGGGACACAGACAGTGAACTAATTAATAAACATACATGGGTAATGAAAAAAACACAGAAAAACACCCTACAACTACCACATTCCCACAATTCATCATCATGTCGTCAACCACTAGTGGAAAAACTGCAGCAACATTGTCTCCTCTTCTGTTGAGGAAGGGTATAAAAGGAATAGCTGGGGACGTAAAGTCCGTCAAACCTTTGGGATCTGGCGATCTCCTAATCGAAGTTTTTCGCAAACAACAGGCGATTAACCTACTGGGTACCACCAGTTTTGGAGGTATCAGTGTTATAGTGAAAGCACATCCATCACTAAACAGCAGCAAGGGGGTAATCAGATGCCCCGCCCTGCGTAATGACGCTGATGCCGCCATACTGGAGTACTTCCAGGAGGAGGAGATCCCAGTCTCTGAGGTGCGACGGATTTTGTCCAAGAAGAACAACAAGTTGGTTCCAACAGACACATTTGTACTGACCTTTGCTACCCCATCACTACCTTCGGCCGTAGTGATTGGTTACCAAAGGTGCAGTGTCTCCGTCTACATCCCTAATCCATTAAGATGCCGTAACTGCCAGAAGTACGGACATCATGAAAAAAGATGTAGGCGGAAGACCGTTTGCCAGTACTGTGGTCGTGAAGGTCATGAGGACCAAAGCGACTGTGATATTGCCAACCTGCGTTGTGTTAATTGTGAGGGAAAGCATGCTGCTTCGTCTCGAGACTGTCCTGCCTGGAATCGCGAGAGAGAGATATTGCGGGTCAAATTTACCCGAAATGTCTCCTTCCCCGAGGCTAGGAGGATAGTGGAGAGCACGGACGTGGCTGCTCCCTCATATGCACAAGTGACGAAAGTCCGGTCGCCGGTTGACAGTGTCGCAGTCAAGGATGCTTCAGTTCAAGTATCTGCAGACATACCTGCCTGGGGCTCACAAGTCCCAGACATGTCTGGCCAAGATAACTTGAAAATCCTCACGGGAGACCCATCTCGTTTCACGTCTATACGAAAACCAACCAAAAACAACAAACAGTCAAAAGCAGCATCACCATCAAAACCAGCATCTTCATCAAAACCAGCATCTTCATCAAAACCTGCACCACAATCAAAACCAGCACCACAATCAAAACCAGCACCACCATCAAAAACACCTTCCACTTCAGGAGAAAACCCTTCAAAGGTTGGCCCATCTAGGGCACATGTGCGTTCGCAGCGATCTCGCTCACTCACATCTGTTCCTCGATCCCAACTGAGACCAGAGGCAACATCACCTACCAACAGACCTAGGAAAAAAATTAGAATAGCGAGGGGCAAATCTGAAGGACCGGATCTGAATGTCACCTTTGGCAAAGGATCAGAGGACCCGACAAACCGGTTCAATGTCCTACTAGATTTCGATGATGAGATGGAGACGAATGCCTCAGCGCTTCGTGCTTCGACTCCATCGAAATCCAGCCAAAATAGCAAAAGATAAATAATACAATTATCCAATGGAACATCCGCGGATTAAAGGCAAATATAGAAGAATTTCAGAATCTATCAAAAGAATTTAGACCCGCCATTTTTTGTCTACAAGAAATCATGCTCAAAAACCCAATCACGCTTAGAAATTTCTCACTCTACACTAACATTCCAACTGTAGTTAGCAGAGCAGCAGGTGGCGCAGCGGTAGCTGTCCATAAAAATATTCCTCACAGAATGATCAAGTTAAACACAAATTTACAGGCTGTTGCTGTCTGTGCAACATTACACAGACAAATAACCGTCTGTTCAATTTATCTCCCTCCGAGTATTGTTTTCACTTGTGAGCAACTCAATAATCTCGTCTCCCAGCTCCCAACACCATTCATAATCCTCGGTGATTTTAATGGTCATAATAGCCTGTGGGGCTCTCCCAACACAGACGAGAGAGGAAGACGTATTGAGGAATTTATAGATAAAAACAACTTGTGCCTTTTTAACAACAATACCCCTACTTATTTACACCCTGCTACAGGCTCTCGTACCCACATTGATCTATCATTATGCCATCCATCCATTTTACTTGACTATGACTGGAGGGTAAATGATGATCTTTGTGGGAGTGACCACTTCCCAATTTTTCTTCAGAATATTGGGACTCCTCTTGATGATCCTCTACCTCGATGGAATATGCACAAAGCAGATTGGGCCCAATTCCAACACATGTGCATTGAAAAACTAACCATAGACAATTTTACTAACCTCGACGACCCTATCAAAACTTTTACTGAAACACTCACTTCTATTGCCCAAAAGACAATTCCAAAATCCGCTCCAAAACCTACGAAGTTCCTTTTATCTGAAGAATCTTTTAAAACACGCAGTAATCGGGCAGCTGCTCTAAGACGCTACTTCAATTGCCCAACTGCTTCAAACTACAGTGAATTTAAAATTTGGCGGGCAAAGGCTCGGCGATCAATTAAAATTGACAAAAGAAACAGCTGGAGAGAATATGTATCCAAGATATCATCAAACACGTCCTCAAAAAAAGTATGGGATATGATTCGGAAAATAAGTGGGAAAAAGAAAAAGGCAACATCCTCCCACCTCATTAATAAAAACAAAATTTTCTCGTCTATAACTGAAATTGCTGATGCATTTGCAAAAAACATAGCTAAAAACTCATCCCCTTTAAACCACTCCCAAAAATTCCAGTCTTTGAAAAAAAAGAGAGAAAAGAAACGGCTCAATTTCAAATCATCAAACAAAGAAAGTTATAATGAACAATTTACCCTACCAGAACTTGTTGATTCGCTTAGAAAATCACAGGACACTGCTTCAGGTCCTGATGATATTCCATATCAATTTCTAAAGCACTTACCGGACTCTTCACTAACATGCCTTCTTTACATATTCAACCAAGTTTACGCTTCCGGAAAGATTCCCGATTCGTGGAAGAACTCCACAATTATACCTATCCCAAAACCGGGAAAGGATGCTACTGACCCAAACAACTATCGTCCTATCTCTCTGACTAGTTGTGTATGTAAAACTTTGGAACGAATGATAAACACTAGACTGGTTTGGTTTCTTGAGGCCAACGATATAATATCCCCTCTTCAAAGTGGCTTTAGAAATAGAAGAGGGACAAATGACCATCTCATCAGATTAGAGACGTTCATTCGAGAGGCTTTCGCCAAGAAAGAACACCTTGTCGCTGTGTTCTTCGATCTTGAGAAGGCCTATGATACTACATGGCAGTATGGCATCATGAAAGATCTTCACGACCTTGGCGTACGTGGAAACCTTCCCAATTTTATATCTAATTACCTATCAGATAGACACTTCAAAGTCCGTGTTGGTTCAACTTTTTCTGAAACGTCTAAACAGGAAATGGGAGTCCCACAGGGTGGAATCCTATCAGTCACACTGTTTGGACTTAAAATAAATGATATAGTCAAATGTCTTGGTCAATCAACAGAAGGGTCGTTATTTGTGGATGACTTCTTGATCTGTTACAGATCTAAGAACATGCACACGATAGAACGACAACTTCAACAGAGTTTAAACAAACTACAAAATTGGGCAGACGAAAACGGCTTCAAATTCTCTAAATCCAAAACTGTGTGCATGCATTTCTGTCAAAAACGAAAAGCACACAATGACCCAAATCTAACACTCGATGGCACTAGAATTCCTGTTGTTGAACAGACTAAATTTCTCGGCCTCATTTTTGATTCGAAACTCTCTTTCATACCACATATAAAGTATCTGAAGGATAAGTGTTCCAAGGCGTTAAACATTATACGAGTCCTTTCTCATACTGATTGGGGAGCGGATCGTGAAATGCTTTTGCGCCTATACAGATCACTTATTCGAACAAAACTGGATTATGGTTCTATGGTATACGGGTCAGCGCGCAGTTCGTACCTTCAGATGCTAGATCCAATCCATAACCAAGGGCTACGTCTTGCCCTGGGAGCTTTTCGAACAACACCTGTAAAAAGCCTGTACGTGGAAGCAAATGAACCATCCCTTTATGACAGAAGAATAAAACTTTCATTACAATTTGCAACTCAATTAAAATCAAACCCTAAAAATCCTGCTTTCAACCAAGTATTCAACCCCAAATACCAAAACATATTTACGCAAAACCAAAAACTTCTGCCAACATTTGGTATCCGAATTTTGAATTTCCTGCAAGAACTCAACATAAAATTGACGGACATAGCTGAATTTAACATATCTGATGTTCCTCCGTGGACCATTCAAACCCCCGATTTTAACTTTACATTACATGAGCGAGGGAAATCAAGTGTTATGCCCGAAGAACACAAATCCTCCTTTCGGGAATGCATTTCGAATTACCCTTCTCATACACAACTTTACACCGATGGCTCCAAAGAAGGTGAGAAAGTGGCAGCAGCCTGCTGTACTGCCAATACTTGCACTTCAGTCCGACTACCAGACGGCGCCTCCATCTTTTCTGCTGAAGCATGCGCCATTGGTTTGGCCCTCGACCATATCGATGAACACCGCATTAAAAAGGCAATTATTTGTTCAGACTCTCTATCTGTCCTACAGAGTTTACAGTTACGAGATCCTAAAAACACAATCGTACAAAACCTTGCTCATCGAATATCTCGTATATTAAAAAAGTCTAAAATAACTTTACTATGGATTCCGAGCCATGTCGGAATAAAAGGCAACGAATTTGCTGACAGGGAAGCAAAAAATGCATTGAATCTCGAACAAACAAATATCAAACTACCATACACAGATTTTAAACCTACTATTCGTACAGCCATTCAAAATGAATGGCAGAAACGCTGGTCTCTGGAGACCAACAACAAACTTTTTAAGATACAACCGAAACTTAAAACATCTATTCCCAGTCGGAAAGATCGTAGAGAGGAAGTTGTCCTCGCTCGGCTCCGCACTGGGCACACATATCCTACTCATTCGTACCTTTTAAAACGAGAAGATATACCTTCATGCCACGCATGTGACACTCCATTTACAGTGGAGCATTTTTTAATAGAATGTTCCGATTTTAAACACATTCGTGATAACTACTTCCGAGTCCCGGATATGAAAACACTTTTCAGTTCCGTGGATTCGAAGGCATTATTTAACTATTTGAAAGACATCGGTCTATTTTATAGACTCTGATGTCTTTTAACCCACCTTATCCTTTTTGACGTTATATATATATCGCATATTCCATATCATCTATTCGTTATCTCTTTTATTATTTTAACCCCCTTTTATTATTTTTAATTATCTACACATACAATGCGAATACTTTTAAAATGAACCATTTTATCTGATTTTATCTTCGCTGTTCACATGTTTGTTAAAAAAGTAAAATAAATAAATAAATCACCATGGCCCTAAATGACCACAGCCGTCGATGGGCCGTTAAACATAAACAAACAAACAAACAAACCAAGTTTTTAGAAAATTGGTTAACATTTGTTATAGTTATTGCGCAGAAACAAAACCCAGCAGATAATGACGTTTTCATTATTCAAGGGGCCATAACTCCACCAAATGGGGTCCGCTGAAAGTGGTCATCGAACTTGACCGAGCCTTAAGGCATTTAACCCTGTGACCAAGTTTGATTTTTTTTTTGTTTGTTTGTTTGTTTGTTTGTTTGATTTTGTTTAACGTCCTATTAACAGCTAAGGTCATTTAAGGTCGGCCTCCCCTGTGTGCAAGATGCATGCGTGTAGTGTATGTGTGTGTATTTTGGGCGGCTGCGATATGTTCGTGTTTGTCTCCTTGTGATAGCGCGGAACTTTATAGTGCTACCTCACTGAAACATACTGCCGAAGACACCCAGCAGGACGCCCCACCCGGTCACATTATACTTACAACGGGTGAACCAGTCGTCCCACTCCTAATTTGCTAAACGTTAAGCAGGAGTAGAAACTACCATTTTTAAAGAGTTTGGTATGTCTCGGCCAGGGGACAGAACCAAGTTTGAAGAAAATCGGTTAATATTTGTTGTAGTTATTGCACAGAAACGAAGCGTGACAGACAGACCCATATTAATATCCCCCGTTTCGATGAAAGTGGGGGATAACAAGTACCAATTGTAATGGAGACCATTACAGAAGTTCCCCAAACGACCCCTTTACTACGAAATTATCACAAAGATTAGGTTCCAAGTCATATAATATTTTAGCACACCAATTTTCATGAAAATCGTACAAAATTTAAATTTGGACCAATCAGAGGACAGGAATTTTGTTTTAACCGGAAATGGACATCACGGTTGTATTTGTAATGTCATAAAGTACCTATTTACCAATTTTCATGAAAATCGGACAATGTTTAAATTTGGACAAATCAGAGGCCAAGAAATGGTGGCCATTTTGCTGAAACCGGAAATTGACGTTACGGTTGTAACTGTGGTGTCATATAGTACCTATATACCAAGTTTCATGAAAATCGGACAATATTTAAATTTTGACCTATTTGTTGCCTCAGGCAGGTGAGCTATAAATCAGTACTGTATAGCAATTAATCTGTACTGTATAATGATTAATCAGTACTGTATAACGATTAATTAGTACTGTATAGCAATTAATCAGTACTGTATAACGATTATAATAGAAAGCATATGAACCTCAATGCCAGGAGAGACAGTGGCGGGGTATGTTTTATTAAATAAAGAATCGTCTCAAAAATATGTATACATGTGAAACCCTAGATGATTCAATGGAGGATATTCTATGGGTAAAGTTTAGTGCAAAGGACCAAGTGTTCATATTGTGCGTTTGCTATTTGCCACCAAAGGATTCGACCAGACCAGTTGATGTAACAGTTTTTTCAACATTGCTAAATAATGTTTACATGTATCAAAATAAAGAGAAAATATATATAGCTGGCGATTTTAATGCGAGATGCGGAGATCTGTCAGATTTCATCGCAGGAGTAGACGACATTGGAGAACGACAATTCATCGACACTACTATAAATGAATTTGGTTATTTTTATTGACTTTCTATCCGATTCCGGGTTCTGTATGGTGAACGGGAGGAGATATCAAAGACTTTAAAGTACAGTTGATGTCTAATATTTGTGAAACCTTAAATATGGAAAGTGATGATAGTTATCCTGATCACTCATTATTAGAATTCTGTATTGATATGCCATGTAACACTAGTACTGTAACAGATAACGTTGGGGCTAGTCAGGAACCGGCATATAGTTATAATACACGTAATTTACCAGTAAATTTCTTAAACGATGATGATGCAATGAGGGAAATTTTGTCAACAATCGATTCAATGGAGTTTGAAGTACAAAATAACCGTAATGTAAATAATGCATTTGAGCAGTTCCTTCTCTGATCAGGGGTGAAACGGATAAAAATTTACCCAAAGTCCAAGCGAATAATGGCTTGAGGTTAAAGTCAACTTTTACTAGACGAAAACCTTACTGGACAAGGGAATTAACTGTTTTATGGGCAACTCACACTAAAAGTGAGAAGGAATGGATACGTTTTAAAGGCCAATCTCATGAAAGATGTTGTTTGAAAGAAAAATTTGTCAAAGACCGTAAAAAATTTGATGTTGTTTTACGCAAGGAGAAAAGAAAATTCCAGGCGTCAAAACGGGAAGAGCTTTTGAATGTGTATAATAACTCTCTAAGGGACTTCTGGAAGCAAATAGGTAAATTGGGTATACATAATGAACGCAAAAATATTATTCCTTCAGAAGTCATAGATGCAGATGGTAATTTGATTACAGAACCAACTGAAGTTTTATTAGTATGGCGTGATATATATAGTGATCTGTACAATGTCCCAGCTGAAAATGATGAAGTTAATTACACAGAACTTATTAACTCTTTGGGACCACCGTCAAATGTGGATAGCAATGATCTTAATTTGCCCATTACAAGGAAAGAGGTTGAAGATGCTGTCTTTCGAGCAAAACTCCTGAGTTTTGAAGATGATGATAAGTGGCAGTTGTCTTTGTGGGATGACACAAACTATGTAAATGGTAATAAACTGCGTGCATTTATAACTTACAAGTATGAGCCTATCACTAGCGATTATGTAAAATCTGTACATCTCAAATGTGAAAGATTTTTTTTTATTTAACTTTAAATGTGGCTCTTTGCCCTTTGAAATTGAAAAACTGTCAATAATAGGTTATGCAAATTGTGCAACAATGAAGTAGAAAACGAGTATCATTTTTTAATGGAATGTATATTTTATGATGATCTTAGATCTGTAATTTTAACGAAAGCAAACAATGTATATGATTTTTTCAATGATATGAACAAATTTGAACAGTTAAGATATGTGATGTGTGAACCAGTTCTCAAAAAGACACTAGCTACCCAACTTTCTCTTATGTGGAGGAGAAGAACTATGTTTCTCCCATATTAAATAATTAGATGTGCAGGTATGGGGATACCCAATATAACACACGTGTTGCTGATAACTTACGCAATGTATTTTGCAAAAATAATCGTGTCTTCCTTCTTCTATTGACCTGGGGAATTCACTACCCCAAGATATTAAAAATAACCACTCAATAAGTAATCTGAAAAACTACCTACACAGACACTCCCTTACAGTTCCCCCTTATAATAATTATGGAAAACGCCTCGACCAGGTTCATCACGCTAGACTGAGGATGAACTGCAGCTCCTTAAATGCCCACCTATTTAGTCGTAATCTTGTCGATAGTCCTTATTGCTCACGTAGACAGGCAAATGAAACTACTGACCACTTTCTTCTGTCTTGTCCTAATTATACAAATATAAGAAATGAATGCTTTATAAATTTATCTGCAAATTACACTCTTGACATGCTTCTGTACGGAGATCCAAATTTATCTATTGATGAGAACGAACGCGTTTTCCGTTGTATCCAACATTTTAATTCTAGAACTAAACGTTTGACAAATTAACAGTGCTGTCACATAGATCCCAGTGAGTCACAAATCATCTTTGTCATGAATTAAAACATTAATTTTATATATGTTGGGTTCACTTATGTATCCGATTGTATGTAGTAACTACAGTGTAGTATCACCAAGAAGTCACGATTACAGACTCCCCCCCCCCCCTCTCTCTCTCTCTCTCTCGCTCTCTCTCTCTTATGGTTTAAGTTTCGTCCTTTATTACATGTATTATATACTGAAAGAAAAAAAGAAACGCACAATTATGCAATCAATAGCCTATGATATTTTGGAAAATTTGTACAAAATTTTATATCAATATGAAGGGACAAGTCTACTCTTGACAATACTGTAGAAGAAAAGTCTGTGTGACGTCACTCGTGTCATCAGTAGTTACTCAAAGTGGGATTAGTTGGGGGGGGGGGGGTTTGACGTTTCCTAATACGCCTGTCCAGCTCATCCCACAGATGCTCAATGGGAGACATGTCGGGGCTATATGGGGGCTATTCCAGAGGCTGAACGTTGTTTGCCGTGAGAAAATCACGACATACTCTGGCAACATGCGGCTGAGCATTGTCTTGCTGGAAAATTAGGTTATGACGTCTGAGAAATGGAAGGACATGTGGTTGGAGGATCTGGTCTCTGTATCGAACGGCATTGAAGTTTTGATCCAGGACCACTTAGGGGAATTTTACTCCATGGGAGATGCCTCCCCAAACCATTACAGAAGCCCCACCGAATCTATCGCGTTCAACCACGCATGCGTCGGCGAAACGCTCACCGCGTCTGCGATATAACCTTTTTCTTCCATCTGAGCGATACAGACAGAATCTAGACTCGTCGGTGAACATCACACGCCTCCATCGACGCATCCCAAACCTATTCTGTCCGTGTCTGCGCATCCAGTCAAGAGGCACTTGGCGCCTCCGTGGTGTCTGAGGTGGCCCGACATAAGGTCGGCGCGCAATGATTCTCTCGGCACGCAAGCGGTTCCTGTTAGTTTGAGGACTAATGGGTCTGCAATGAGTACCTAATGTATGCGACGCAGTCTCTACCGCAGTCTTGAATCTGTTGCGCAAGTGCGACAATCGAATCGCCCTGTCATGTCGTGCGGTCGTTACACGCGGACGAGCGCTCCTGGGACGATCGGAAACTAACCCAGTAGCACGGAAACGTGTACAGAGACGGTTATTTGTACACGGGCCAACACCAAACTGCCGTGCGACAGCAGTTTGGCTATGACCATCCATCAACATCGCAATTGCTCTACCCCTCCGAATTTTCGTTAAGCGTGACATCTCGGTCAATGGCGAAATCAAAATGCCAACGTGGAAAATTAATGTGGCTGAACTTAGAGTATCCGTCACGCTTGGCTGATTTTAGGGTAGATTGTTGCGAAGGGAGATCGTTCTTGATGTAATACCTGACCAAATATTCCATTATTTCCTTACAGCTAAGGTGTACTGCAGGGGGGAACTTTGTGCGTTTCTTTTTTTGTTCAGTATACTTACGATGTTGTTTAGCTTTGTAGTGTTGTCATCCGCTTGTCAGGAGACAGATTCATATAAGTATTTTGATACCTTTTTCTGAATCCTGTACTTATGTATTGTATGTATGACATGAAAAAAAAAGAAATAAAATATGATTAAACTAAAGTCAGGATCACTTCCTACATACAGCACTGTGAAAAAAGAAAAAAACATTAACTACATGTACCCAATCCTAATTCCTATTTTTTTGTTCAGACATGTAACAGGAAACTATCCTATATTTTATGCCTACCTATTATTTTGGTAAAATTTCAAGAGAGCACTTTCAACATGTAACAGGAAGCCAACCTGATTTGTTTTTGGTTAAGTCTGTAACAAAATAAATGGCTCAGACTTACAATCTACATTTGACACTTGAGTTTAGAAATGGACATATCATATTATGGAATTGCACCCGTTTCCAATTAACTTTAATCAAAGATATGTTTGATAATTAGTCAGCAATATTGACATCCAATATCACTCAATAACCATTTTTCCCATGAACTATAGCTATAGATTTATCATCTCCTATATGAGACAAGTCTTAATATGACATCTGCAACAAATGCATATGGGCACCCCAGGGTTATGAAAATTTTCCTCGAATGAGGCATACTTGTTTGAATCTGATGTCATCACGATCTAATAACAGTAGAAAATTTAAATCTTGATTTTTATGCTAATTTCAGGCTGTTAGTTTTAATTTAATTAGCTGATCACTATATACTGTTATGAATATGAAATTTGCATCCACTTCTCAAATTTATCAAAATTAATTATGAAGCACGAACAGGAAAAAAATGTACGTACAGGTATTTGAAATCCTTACTGTAAATATTGAGATAAAAATCATATAAAACATAAGGGTTTTGCTACTTTTTTGTAGTAATACCCTTATTTTTGTATATGATTTTTTTTATCTCAATTTACAGTCAGAATTTCAAACACTTGTGATTGGATACTTGATATCAAAGTTTTCCTTTCTACACAACGTATTAAACGTGTCGCAACCTTCCAAGACCGACTTGTGCCTTTGACAGCACCAATATATTGTGCCTATGACAGCACCAATATATTAGTTCTGTATTTCAGACATACATTTGTAACGAACCACTGTGTGCAGGGTTAACATTTTTCCAGTTACCAAATACTTATGTGGGATTTCGTTATGGCTACCACATCCTAACTATAAATATGACGATTTTCTGCTACGCTACAAACAATTTTGGCTCAAACCTAAATATATTACAGTTCAATTGCTGTCATAACCAAGACTCACCGCACTGTCGACTACATCTTCCAAAATCTACTGCCACAATCGGGTATGTTTCCGGTTTAAGGGAGTAAGCATTATTTCTTCTTCTTCTTCTTCTGGATAATAGCAATCCTTCACATAAACTGAAGATTACGTGCTATGCGCTGGGCTATGTACAAGGGAATACGGGTTATTTTTTAGATTTTTGACATATATAGATAAAACTATTTACAGGGTACAGATTTAGAATGTTGAAGACAGGTATGACACAGGGATAGCAGACTTGAATGCTTCCACTGTGTCAGATGATACGGCTGAATGAGGGAGATGATTCCATTGACTGATGGTGCGAGGATAGAAGGTAAATTTAAACGAATCTGTTGTGGTCTGTATGTGTTTGAAGGCATGATGATTGTGGTGGCTGGATCTGGTTCTACTGTTAGCTGGTATTAAAAGGTTTGTTGGATAAATTGCTACTACATTATTCAAAATTTTGTAAAACATGACCAGTCTGAAGTATAATCTGCGAGTGTGAAGGGGAGGCCAATGTAGTGTTTCCATCATTTCAGTTACAGAGCTGGTGTTATGATATCTGTTGCAGACAAACCGTGCAGCGCGTCGTTGGACGGACAAGGGTTTAATAGGCATGATTTTTTACTTCGGAGGAATTTATTTTCAAGTTTCGGCGAAGAAAACCCAAGGACTGGTTAGCTTTAGTGGTCATTGAATAAATTTACGACCCTGACTATACATGTCAACATCCTTAACTGTAGCGGCCCAATAATACATCCCTGGCTGTCAAATTGCGACAGCCCCAAAGTAAATTTCCTGTTATCAAGATAAATAAAATGCGATTCTACCTTTTTGCAAATCCCTAACTGTAGCGGCACAATAATACATCTATGACTGTACATGTCAACATCCCTAACTGTAGCGGCGCAATATTACATCCCTGGCTGTCAAATTGCAGCAGCCCCAAAGTAAATTTCCTGTTATCAAGATAACTAAAATGCGATTCTACCTTTTTGCAAATCCCTAACTGTAGCGGCACAATAATACATCTATGACTGTACATGTCAACATCCCTAACTGTACCGGTACAACGTGTGTGTATATAACAACTTATTGATAAACTTACCATATCTATGCGAAGCGGAAAAGTGAGTGCCGTAAAGACTAAAAATACCAGGAAAATTCAATGAGAAGTGTGTCTCCCTTAGTATGTATTCCAATAGCTTTCCGTTCATTGTCGTGATTAGGATTCATTTTCCACAACGTTCATTTGACATTGGCGCAGGTCATGTTTGTCACACATTAAGGATAACCTTACGATTTCTATGCGTACTAGAAAGTTAGTCTCATCCAAATCAAACGATAAAGGGGAAGCTCTCAATTTTCGAGTCTCCCGAAGTTCATACGTTTACATTCTTGTCGAGAATAAGGACTCGTCACCAATAACGATTCTTCTTAATTTACAAGAAAAAGTTTCTTATAATGAATTTTCATCCTCGCCATATCCATGCGAACTGGAAAGTTTAATCCCGTAAAGAATAAAAGAAAAAAGGGAAGTTAACCGATACGTGTGTCTGCTAAGTCCGTAAAATAACAAGGTACCATTCACTGTTGTGCTAAGGGGTCCTCCTTAAAAGCGTCTTCAACCGACAACAAGCGTCTTCAAGTGACAACAAGCGTGGCCAGACAAAATCTTTTAAAATATCGAATAAAGTAAGCGAGATCAAAAGATATGTTGTTAATATGACTATAATACACCTCTGTACCAAATTTCAGCTCGATATTCGATAAAATGACCGAGTTATGATGAATTGAATTTTTACGATCGCGGCGTGGCACATGTGTGTATTCGCATGTAAAGTGAAGAAAGTGTCGCCAGATAATATCGTTACAATAACTTGCTAAAGTAAGCGACATCAGAAGATAAATTATGAGTTAGACCTTTATTGATATATATTCCAAATTTCAGCTCGATATTTGAAACAAGAGCCCCAATGGGCCTACATCGCTCACCTGGTATAAATCTCACACTTGTCAACTTAAAAGTGGACTAAAATACAGCTACAGGCAGAATATCAGTGTGACCTTGAATGTCAAACAATGACATTAGGTTGAAAGTGGGTCAAGGTCATTCATTTGAACAAATTTGGTAGCCCTGATTGCTACAGGCCAAATATCAGTACCCTGGCCCTTTTGGTTATTGAGAAGTTGTTTGAAGATTTTAAGACATTTGACACCTATGACCTTGAAAGTTGGTCAAGGTCATTCATTTGAACAAACTTGGTAGCCCTTCATCCCAGCATGCTACTGGCCAAACATCATCACCCTGGGCATTTTGGTTATTCAGAAGAAGTTGTTTAAAGGTTTTAAACATATTTGACCCCTGTGACCTTGAAAATGGATGAAGGTCATTAATTTGAACAAATTTGGTAGCCCTTCATCCCAGCATGCTACTGGCCAAATATCACCACCTTAGGCCTCTTGGTTATTCAGTAGAAGTTGTTTAAATGTTTTAAACATATTTGACCCCTGTGACCTTGAATATAAATCAATGTAATTTATTTGAACAAACTTGGTAGCCCTTTATCCCAGCATATTACTGGCCAAATTTATGCACCCAAGGCCTATTGGTTATTCAGAAGAAGTTGTTTAAATGTTTTAAACATATTTGACCCCTGTGACCTAGAATATAAGTCAATGTAATTTATTTAAACAAACTTGGTAGCCCTTCATCCCAGCATGTTACAGGCCAAATTGAAGCACCCTAGGCCTATTGGTTATTCAGAAGAAGTTGTTTAAATGTTCTAAATATATTTGACCCATGTGACCTTGAATATAAATCAAGGTCATTTATTTGAACAAACTTAGTAGCCCTTCATCCCAGCATGCCTCTGGCCAAATATCATCACCCTAGGCCTACCGGTTATTCAGTAGAAGTTGTTGATAGGTTTTCAACATATTTGACCTCTGTGACCATGAATATAAGTCAAGGTCATTTATTTGAACACACTTGGTAGCCCTTCATCCCAGCATGCTTCTGGCCAAATATCATCACCCTAGGCCTTATGGTTACTGGGAAGAAGTTGTTTAAAGTAAAATGTTGACGACGGACGGGCGGACGACGGACGCCGCACCATGCCATAAGCTCACTTGGCCCTTCGGGCCAGGTGAGCTAAAAATGATCGAGTTATGATTAATTTGTTATTACGATCGGCGGTGTGGCATACGTGTGTGATTAGAACTCTACAGATCGTAAAGCGTCTTCAGACTATATCTCTAAGATTAATCGATTAAGTAAGCGACATCAGAAGAAATATTATTCATATAACTATGATACACCTTTATACCAAACTGCAGGTAGATATTTGAATAAATGACTGAGTAATGATAAGTTTGATTATTACGATCGGCGGTGTGGCACACGTGTGTGAATATAACTCTACAGATTGTGAGCGTCTTCAAACTATATCTCTAAAATTAATCGATTAAGTAAGCGACATCATGAGATATGTTATTCATATAACTACGATACACCTTTATACCAAACTTCAGGTAGATTTGTTGAAAAATGATTGAGTTATCGTGAATTTAATTTTACAATTTTACGAAGCTATGCGCCATGTCACATATGTGTACGTAGGGTAGGGCTTCGCATAGGTGAACACAGTTAGAACGGATTATATTGTAGAACTCTCAGCCACACTCTTGAAACGAGCATGTTACCAGACCCTACGACATGGCGAACACAGCTATCCTCGGACATAGTTTCGTGACCAGATTGGAGAGGGCCAAGACTGGATTACTGGACGATGTCCTGTTCTTTGGTAAAGGGGGAGCTACGTCTATATCACTAATACATAGTGATGTATTCAAGAAGTTCATGGCCACCGATGTATCCAAAGTTTTCCTGCAGGTTGCGGGGAATGACATCTCTGCAATGTCGACACTGGAGGGAATAGTTGGAAACATCGACAAACTGGTCAGAAGTATTTTGGAGAAGCCCGACCCCCCCAACAATCATTATCGGGAGTATCTTTTACAGATACCGTCCACGAGGGATGACGGCCACAGACTATAATATCCAAGTGGAAGCCCTGAATGAAGCCCTTGCGAGGAAATACAGGCAGCACCCCAAGGTCAACTTCTGGTCCTTGCGGGGGCTGAGGCGCCTCAAAAGGTCAGACTTCTTTGTTGATGGGGTTCACCTGAACCGTACTATCACTTGGCGGTTCGCCAGACAGGTTCGACTGGCGTTGTTCTGTCAAAGACTGCGCTAGTCGCCTGCTTAAACGGCCCTTTTCAGGGCCACCATCTTTCTCAAAATGTCCTGAGAAACTCGAAAATTACGCATCCCCCTCCCACTATATAAGTTATAATAATAAAAAAAAAATATAATTAAACACATTGTTAAATGTATTCTTAATTGGTTACAGTTAAAATCTAAATTGTTCAATAAATACAATAATGTTATTCTTGACACAGCTGATTAAAGGTGTATCAATGTTTATATAGCAATATATTCTAACTGTGTTCACCTATGCCAGAGACGTATAACACATACACGTCTCTGCCTATGCGAAGCCCTACCCTACGTACACAAATGTGGCACGGCGTATAGCTTAATATCTGTACATCGTATGAATTAAATTCACGATAACTCAATCATTTTTCAACAAAACAAATTAAAATTTGGTATATAGTTGTATCATAGTCATAAGAATAACATATCTCATGATGTCGCTTACTTTATCAATTATTTTAAGAAGTAAAGTCTGAAGACGCTTCTTGATCTGTACAGTTTTTTTTAACACACGTGTGCCAAGCCGACGATAGTAAAATAATAAATTCACGATAACTCGGTAATTTGTTTCATATATCTTAGTGAAATTTGGTATAAAGGTGTATCATAGTTATATGAATAACATATTTTCTGATGTCGCTTACTTTATCGATTAATTTTAGAGATATGTTCTGAAGACACTTCTACATATGTTGAGTTCTATTCACACACGTATGCCACGCCGCCGATCGTAATAATAAATTAATCATAACTCGATCATTTTTTCAAATATCGAGCTGAAATTTGGAATATATATCAATAAAAGTCTAACTAATAACATATCTTCTGATGTCGCTTACTTTAGCGAGTAACTTTAACGATATTATCTCGCGACGCTTTCTTCACTTTACATGGGAATACACATATGTGCCACGCCGCAATCGTAAAAATTCATCATAACTCGGTCATTTTATCAAATATCAAATTGAAATTTGGTACAGAGGTGTATTATAGTCATATTAACAACATATCTTCCGATGTCGCTTACTTTATTCAGTATTTTAAAAGATTTTGTCTGGCGACACTTGTTGTCACTTGAAGACACTTGTTGTCACCACTTGAAGACGCTTGTTGTCGGTTGAAGACGCTTTAAAGGAGGACCGGTGCTAAGGACTCGTTTCTCCATAACGTTCATTTGGCATTTTAACAGGACATATATATCACATCTTAATAATATACCTTACCATTTCTATGTTAACTGGAAAGTTTAGTCTCATCGATATTAAATTAGAAAAGGGAAGCTCTTAATTTTCGTGTCTCCCTAAGTATGTATTATATATAATAAGTTGTCACTCATTGTCGTGAATAACGACTCGTCACCAATAACGTTTATTCGGCATTTAGGAATGATATGTATATTGATCAATTATGGACCTTTGGAGAGGTCAATATGATGTGATACCAACCTTGTAGAATCAAATATTAACTGAGGACAAAGCCCGAGTAGATTCTACCTGGTCGGTTTAAAACTATATTAATCGAATCAAAGTTCTTTAATTGTTATATTTGATATAAAACTTGTTTGCAAAAAGGTGTTATAATAGGCACACCACATTTCATCATCAATGTATAATATTATAATACCATTGTGTATTTGACAGTCTTTTTTTTTCTTGCTGTTTTTTATATTCCCTATTAGGAATCGATATCTTTCGGTTAATCACATTATTTTTTAACCATTATTAATACTTTATTTCCTCCAATTTGAAGTGTAACAAGAACATATATACAAGTTAATTAAAGGTCAATTCATAATAAAGTATAAACATGTACAAAAACATAACATCAAACATAAATTATTAAGACATTTTTCGTCTGTTATCACATTCGTTTTCAGATAACAAGCATTTCATTACAATTTCATCATTTTGTCAACAGAAATAGCATGAATCAAAACAAAGTTTTTATAATCGAATTTACACAGCCTATTATGGAGGATACCTCCAAGTAGTATGTGAATTAAATTATGGTTTGACAAGGAGTGCAAGTAAACAAGTAGTTCTATATCATACAGTTTATTTTTAAAATCATTGATATTAAAAAAGTAAAGATGATAATCATAGAGCAGTCCCTTATACATGTGCTTGTTATTTCATATTAGACACAATTTCAAACTCATAACTGTCGCTTATTAACTTAACATTGACCCGATCCTGGATATCTTGACTCTGACCTTTGTCGAAATTGACCTGGTGTAATGTGAACCGCAAGAACGGATAGTCGTTCCTGCTCAAGGTGGCGCTGCATCGAATATACCATTATAACTGACCAATCTTATCATTTATTTTCTACGATATTTATTTTAGTTAAGGTTAATTTCGAGGTCACAAAAACTTTAAGCTGATCCAAAGCCTTTATCAATCTAATTAAAATCCGATCTCACATCATCACAGTAAGTAGTGTAATGAGATAATTGATTTTAATTAGGTTGATCTATTCTATGGATATATAGAAACAGATTATACTTAAATTTTGTCCATGTAAACTCAGGTATTAAAACAAAAAAAACATGTTGGCTGAATGAATCCTGATTGGCGAATGTCGTCAGGCACGCCCTTCAACATCGTTTGATTGACAGACAGACAAGGTAGGATCACTAGAGAGTGACGAGCAGTGATGTTGATGCAATTGAACTCTGTTTGAACAAGTTTTTCATTCAATGACCCACTACGTAATATTATGTTTAATAGTCCAGGCAATCTACCCAATTTAACCATTCAATATGGAAAAAAATGCAACATAATTTATTTGGGCACTGAGGTCATCTATAAGATGTCCTGAATAACATACTAAAAGTCCTAAGAAATTACTGTTGCGGAAATAGGTTAAATATGCAAAAATCCAAGATGGCCGCCACATTTCAAAAATTAGTTTGCCTGGACTATAAAGGAATTAGGATTCAAACAAGAGGCCCAAGGGTCTTAGCGGTCACCTGAGTTATATCATAGGTACTGGTAGCTTTATTTTAGTGTTTAGATGTGATGTGGAAATCAGCATGTAAACTTAGTGAAATACAATACTTGTCATGTTATCAATGGATAAGAATTTGAAAATATTGTTAAATGTTCCCTTTGGGGCCCCGCCCTAGCCCCTGGGGATGGGGCAGGAATCCCAANTACTGGTAGCTTTATTTTATTGTTTAGATGTGATGTGGAAATCAGCATGTAAACTAAGTGAAATACAATACTTGTCATGTCATCAATGGATAAGAATTTGAAAATATTGGTAAATGTTCCCTTTGGGGCCCCGCCCTAGCCCCTGGGGATGGGGCAGGAATCCCAATTTTACAAAGTAATACTCTCATTCACCCAAGATGATTCTAACTAAGTTTGAGTAATTTTCTGCTGAAAATGGATAAAATATATACCGAAAAGTGTTATTTCCCTATATAAACTATATTAAATTTTACCCCCTCCCTAAGGGAGAACGAATAGCTGGGGGTCCTGAAATTTACAATTTAAGTAAAGCCCCTGATGATTTTCTTTCCATGCAGAGAAAATGAATGTAGTACCTCTGAGTCTGGAAGTGAAAAGTTTGGAAATATTGGTTAATTTTCCCTTTGGGGCCCCGCCCTGGCCCCAGGGGTTGGGTTAGGATTCTCAATTTTACAATTTGAAACCTTTTTCTTCCAAGGATAATTCTCACCATGTAAAAATAATTTCCTACAGAAAG
>NW_018408790.1:565733-585303 GCF_002113885.1 Mizuhopecten yessoensis | reverse complement strand
ACCAGGGGAACCTCTGTTAACGCTTATCTCACCAGGGGAACCTCTTTTAACGCTTATCCCTCTAGGGTAACCTCTGTTAACGCTTATCCCTCCAGGGGAACCTCTGTTAACGCTTATCTCACCAGAGGAACCTCTGTTAACGCTTTTCCCTCCAAGGGAACCTCTGCTAACGCCTATCCCACCAGGGGAACCTCTGTTAACGCTTATCCCACCAGGGGAACCTCTGTTAACGCTTATCCCACCAGGGGAACCTCTGTTAACGCTTATCCCACCAGGGGAACCTCTGTTAACGCTTATCNACCTCTGTTAACGCTTATCCCACCAGGGGAACCTATGTTAACGCTTATCCCACCAGAGGAACCTTTGTTAACGCTTATCCAACCAGGGGAACCTTTGTTAACGCTTATCCCACCAGGGGAACCTCTGTTAACGCTTATATCACCAGGGGAACGTCTGTTAACGCTTATCCCACCAGTGGAACCTCTGTTAACGCTTATCCCACCAGGGGAACCTATGTTAACGCTTATCTCACCAGTGGGACCTCTGTTAACGCTTATCCCTCCAGGGGAACCTATGTTAACGCTTATCCCTCCAGGGGAACCTCTGTTAACGCTTATCCCTCCAGGGGAACCTATGTTAACGCTTATCCCACCAGAGGAACCTTTGTTAACGCTTATCTAACCAGGGGAACCTTTGTTAACGCTTATCCCACCAGGGGAACCTCTGTTAACGCTTATCTCACCAGGGGAACCTCTGTTAACACTTATCCCTCCAGGGGAACCTCTGTTAACGCCTATCCCTCAAGGGGAACCTCTGTTAACGCTTATCCCACCAGTGGAATCACTGTTTACACTTATCCCTCCAGGGGAACCTCTGTTAACGCTTATTCCTCCAGGGGAACATCTGTTAACACTTATCCCTCCAGGGGAACCTCTGTAGGTTCGGAATCAAGCAAAGAATATACCCGCTTTTACCCATTGCATGATCGTAAGGTGCGAGTAATGTGGTGATCCCGTGTAGTATTGAGAATTTGTGTTTGTGCCTTCTACTTTGGGGATACAAAAGCGACAAAAAATAATATGCATCACCCATTGCAATTTTGGAAAATTTATATCTTTCTCTACTTTTAACTTCATTTTGTTTCCTAGTGTCTTGCTTGGCGATACCTTACAGATTGTATTAATGTTGAACGTTCGCCACGGTGAGGAAGGCAGTTACCAAAGTCCTTTAAACGAGCAGCAGAAGGCTGTCTCGTGTACTCGGGTACACGGGTGTTGGATGTTGTCAGCGTGGTCAATTCTAGTCGCCTAATCGGGACGTACGGTTCTCACTATAGTTTTTTTCTTAGTGTGATTCATTAGTTCTGCAAAACAAAGAGTAGACAGCGGTCCAACTGTCACCTCAGAGAAATCGGACTTGCAGTGAATATTATTTGTCCCACTTTAAGATACAGGTTTCCGCGGACTATCCCCGGTTTAACCTTGGCGTGCATGTTGATTTCGATGATCGAGGTATACCTTTATTGTCGTTTCGCGTAGCCAACGTCAGACTGCGGCGTATATAATTTCACGTCAGATGACGGCAAGCTGTAATTATCGACATACTTATTAGGGCTTATTTGTATATTTTATTTCTATTGCATGTTATGTTGTCATGGATTATGTTGTATATGTATAAACTGATTAAACGCCCACCGCCATACGTCTTTTCGGCGACATAGCGGCATATTATATATTTGCGTTGTGTTGTTTCATGCCAGTCGCTCAGTGAAGCGATACCTTTTCTTCTCGATAATAGCCGATGTAGTGGTATCTTTAACCTTAAAACAAACTTTCCTAGTATCAATAGGTTTGTCTTACCTGTAGAAGGATTGATAGGAATCATATCCTTCACGGCGTTCAGTTCCTCTTCCAGGCGACCCATTCTTAATTCAAGAGCCTTTGTCATTTCTAGAAATGTATAAAGTAGGTGCATTCTAACAGACAGAATGATGCGATGAATGACAATCTTCCTAGTTCTAAGTAAATAGGACCGAATCTTTCGAAAGATGATTAGCTTAATCATTGTAGAACGACAAATTTCCAAACCTTTATTAATTTGGTTGACATACTAGATAAAACTCTTAGTTTTGTATGTAAATTTACGGTACTTAAATATTTGTAATCTCTAGGTTTCATTCTAATGTTAGACACCGATTTAGCTAATCACCATTTGAACAGGGCCCAGGTTTATAAACTTAAGGACAATAATTCCTCAGTGTTGCAATCTATTTTTTCAGGCTCATTTGCAAATTGTGATGTTTGAGGTTATCTTTATTTCTGTTGTTGATCATATTTATCTCAAAACATTTATGCTGTTGTTTCTTTTTGAAAAATAACGTTTTCAAGCCCTACGTATATATCCATATATCTAACTACTTAGCAAAGCGTTTGATACGTTGAAATTATATATATTTAAAATGGCAATGTAAGTATTTCATAAGGTTAAGGATACCAGCAAATCATAATGAATAATGTAATATTACCTTTGTCACCAATGTGAATTATATGTCTAAACGCTTTCAAACGAAGTGTCACAATAGTTCGATATATGAATGTTTGAATGTGGAAATTAAAAAATTAAATAAGGTAAGTTAGAAATCAGCAGGGTCGAAATCGGGAAATTGATATGCTAATGCCTTAGGGTTATCAACTTCACCATCTTGGAATTATAACTGCGAATGATAAAACATAGTTTTTAATTGATTGACAGCAAAACTGATGAAAAACTTAACAGGGAAAATTACTCTAAGCCTGAAAAAATCCTTTTAGCTTGTTTCATCTTCTACATAGATGGGAGAATACGCCAAGTCAAAACTACGAGTAATAATAATAATAATAATATACAACATTTATAGCGCCCTATATAATTTGTAAAATTACTCTAAGGCGCTTTACAACATATGGATAATAGTAATGGTTATAATTGTGAAAACAAACAACAAAGGCTTGCAATCACTTTCATACATTTAACAAGCAATGTGCACATAATTGAACAAATAAAAGGGTGGTATTTACATGACGTCTTTGCAAAGATTCTAAAATGCAGACGTGAAGAGGTGAGTTTTTATGTCCCTCTTAAATTTGGAGAGTTCTCTGTTGCTTCCTTAAGGTAGGGGAGGATTATTCTCCCAGCAGTCCAGTACTCTGTTTAAAACAATAGCATTTGTTACCTGTTATCCTGATAAGGACATGACCTCGTCCGTCAAGTGATGAATATGACGCCATATCGGATTGCTCCTGTGACGTAATATTATTGATTCTTTGTGTTTGAAATCAGCCATACCCTAGAGGGTGAGGGAGAAACCATACCATAGTGGCGATAGAGAAATCTGGTAAAACGTGAGACAGTTCAGTAAAACACCAACACTTTTTCCTACATTCGAACTAGAGAGTGCTTAAAGACATACATGTATGTTGGAGTTTAAAATGGTCCGTACCATATCGATTGATGTTCCGAAATGTGACATGGTTTCGATGCGAGACGAAACGTCATTTTTTTGAGACTTTGGTCAGGGTGAGAATATCTACCGCAAAAACGCAGTTGGCATCAGAAATCGCCTCACAAAAATAAACATTACAAACAAACCTACTTGGAACATTAGTCTCATAAAACCTGAAAATATTATTTTCAAATAAGCTCTTGATCAACTACTTAGTAATTGGTGCATTCACAAAGTCATAATCGATTTTTACCAAATTATCGTGTAAAAAAGGTGAAACAAACCAAGCCAATCATTATATAGGTTTATGATTTAGGGAAGTTCTACCCTCGAATGAAGAAGTAGGGTTCATAACCTCGTTTTTGACCTGTAATCTATATGCTTGGGAAGTATCTCTCTATCATCCAAACCTTACTACGATAAATTTCATCAGTTATGAAGAATTCAATGTTGTTACATATATAAGTAAATATCAAAACGACTAGAATCCGGTTAATGCGAAACACATACCAATCACAATACACATGACTCACTTCAAGATACTTGCGATTTTTATGAGTGGATACCGGACAAATCTATTGTAAAAAAGAGATAGTATAGGATGTTGTTTGTAAATACACTAGTGAATAAATAGTGAACAAAACATAATATATACTAAAGGCTCAACCTAAATGCATCTTTCACTATTTTGATTTATTACTACAAAGTTCGTAAGTTCTTTGGGGTACGACAAAAATAAGTGATCTTTCCAATTAAAACATTCCCGAAAATCACTGCAATCTCTTCACGAGGGTCCCTGTTCATTTCATTTCATCAAATTTTATTGACAAGATGTCATAATCAATTGGATTGAATAACAGGCAAAGCCTATATAAATTCTCTCCGTCAAATGGCCAATGTTGAATAAACAAGGAGACATAATATTTTAGACATGTTGCAAATGTTCTTTTTCGTATCTACGGTAACCTCGCGTTACCGTAGACGGCTGATACAGGGTAACAAGCTCCTGTAGGTACTGAGGAGCTGTTCCATTCAGTGCCTTGTATGTGTATACCAGAATTTTGTACTGCGACCTGTATCGTACAGGTAACCAGTGCAATGAATAAAGCGCAGGTGTGATGCGCTCTCTTTTTCGAGTACGAGAAACTAGCCGTGATGCAGTGTTCTGGACCCTCTGTAGACGACTACTTAGTTTGTCAGATATACAAAGTGGAACTCTTCTTCTCCATAAAATGTAATGGTACCTTTTACCTCAAAGCAAACTCTCCTTATCTCCATAGGTTTGACTTACCTGTAGAAGGATTAATAGGAATCATATCCTTCACGGCGTTCAGTTCCTCTTCCAGACGTCCAATTCTTAATTCAAGAGCCTTTGTTATTTCTAGCAATGTAGACCTCACTCGATCCAACATAGCCTGTTCAAGAAAAACATATTTCTTTTCTTCTCCAATGAGCTGCGCATCTCCGTATAGGTTCATATGAAGTAAAACCAAAAGGAACAGAATCGCTGCATTCCTTAGGCCATACATTTTAACATAAATGTGATGTGAACGATGTTCATCAACTGAAGTCCCTAACACGAATAACACAATTATCATGTACTGTTATTATTATCCAACCCTGTACAAAGTAGGTGCATCCTAACAGGCAGAATGATGCGATGCATGACAGTCTTCCTGATTCTTAGTACGCAGGACCCAGTTGTTCGAAAGATGATTAGCTTAATAACTGTAGAAAGACATTTTTCCAACCTCAATAATTTGGTTTACATACCAGATAAAAACTTGTAGCTTTGTATGTAAATTAACTGTACCTTAATATTTGTTATCTTTTTTACTCAGTTGATGGTTGTGTTAGTAAGAAAAAGGAAAAAGAATTCGCTAAATACTGATTAAGCTAATCACCATTTGAACAACAATTTTCATTGAGTTTTACGTTTTCCATGTACTCTGCTATTATCATCCGACTCGGTACGAAGTATTTGCATCCTGTTAGGCAGAATGATGCGATGAATGACAGTTTTCCTGATTCATAATAAAGACCTAGCTTTTCGAGAGATGGTCAGCAACATCACTGTTGAACAATTTTTTTCAACCTTTCATAATTTGGTCAATATACCAGATAAAAACTCGTAGTTTTGCATGTAAATTTACTGTACGCCAACATTTGATATTTGTAAGTTTAACTCAGTTAATGGCTGTTTTAAAAGTAAACAAAATAAATTTATTTTGCGCTTAATGCTGATTGAGCTTATCACAATTTTAACAACTGGGCTCTGGTTTATTAATTTCGGGACAATACTTCCTCAATGTTGCAATCTTTTTTTCCGGCTCTTAACTTTATTTCTGTTGTTGATAATTTTGTCCAACACATTTAAGATGTTATTTATTTTTGATAAACAGCAAATCATCAGTTATATATTTGAATATATATATATATATAACAAATAGTCACGTGTTTTCAAAAACACGTGACTCTACGCTGTGGAGACTGACGCAAGGGACAAAGTTGTATCTTTTGTACTTATCATTTCGTCACTTTGTTCGACTAATTATTTGACCACTGACCACCTATTTTTACCACATCCATATTAATTGCAACAGAATGCTTCAATACTAGCTCATATATATATCCAGTTTTAAAATGTTGTCTTTCATACCGTTGACGATAGGGTTTTAATTTAACGAGCTTTTTTGGACGGTTCGTCCACCTTTTCGTAGGAATTTCCGGGATTCATCCATTATGAAAATACTTACATTCCTTTGCGAAAATACTCGCTATTCTTTTTTAATATTTTAATTTATATTTTTTTGAAATTTATAGTTAGTCTTTGTCTATGGTATGTCTTGAAAAAAGAGCGGGCTGCTCCGAATGAGTTTTCATTTCATATGAGATTTTATGAAACGAGTCTTAGGACTTTTTATTTTTGCAAGCCTTGGCGAGCAAAAATTAAAACTTCGAGAGGAGTTTCATAAAAGCCCATATGCAATGAAAACAAATTTAAGATACTTTTTATCACATAACTCTTACATTTACATTTACACTTAATTTGACAGATTTTAAAGCCAAAATGAAGAGGGCTTTATCAAACGGAGACAACAATTTTGTTGCGCCATTCATAATTTATGACGTCACGTCATTGTCCATATTATGACGTCACAATCGAGTTCTGACTGGCACAGCCAATGAAAAACGCTCCATAGTATATTACACTAGTGACATATGTAAAAATATTACACGGGCGAAATTCACTGGATAACAGGCCGATTATGTGATATATATATATATATATATATATAATGAAAAGTTATATCTACCAGACAATGACAACATGACAATATTTTAGCATATTTATGTCCTAGTATGTAATACTCAATACTCTTTAAACTGATAAAATGATAAGGATGAATAACAAACAAGGAGATATCTCTGTTACACCCTGAAGACAGGGGATGATTATTTTTTTTTTATCATTCACCATGGTAACAAAGGTGATATTACAGCTGAACTTGCTGATACCCTTGACCTTAACGAAAAATTAAATAGTAATTTTTAAATTGATATTTTACAAGATATAAAGTTTTGTGAGAGATTTTTGAAGCCCTTTTCATAAATATTTTTTTAAACATCATATAGTTTGGTAATCTGATCGGGTGGACACACCTTAGTCAAGGACGCATGTTGTCCTGTTAACGTGAAAAAACACATCCCTTTATGAACCTCTATAGATGTAGAGTTACCAGGGAATATCCGAGACACCGTTTAGCTGATACGGCTAAACACACTTGAGTCGAGGATGGTAGTACCACTCAATTAAATTTGGAGAGTTCTCTGTTGCTTCCTTAAGGTAGGGGAGGATTATTCTCCCAGCAGTCCAGTACTCTGTTTAAAACAATAGCATTTGTTACCTGTTATCCTGATAAGGACATGACCTCGTCCGTCAAGTGATGAATATGACGCCATATCGGATTGCTCCTGTGACGTAATATTATTGATTCTTTGTGTTTGAAATCAGCCATACCCTAGAGGGTGAGGGAGAAACCATACCATAGTGGCGATAGAGAAATCTGGTAAAACGTGAGACAGTTCAGTAAAACACCAACACTTTTTCCTACATTCGAACTAGAGAGTGCTTAAAGACATACATGTATGTTGGAGTTTAAAATGGTCCGTACCATATCGATTGATGTTCCGAAATGTGACATGGTTTCGATGCGAGACGAAACGTCATTTTTTTGAGACTTTGGTCAGGGTGAGAATATCTACCGCAAAAACGCAGTTGGCATCAGAAATCGCCTCACAAAAATAAACATTACAAACAAACCTACTTGGAACATTAGTCTCATAAAACCTGAAAATATTATTTTCAAATAAGCTCTTGATCAACTACTTAGTAATTGGTGCATTCACAAAGTCATAATCGATTTTTACCAAATTATCGTGTAAAAAAGGTGAAACAAACCAAGCCAATCATTATATAGGTTTATGATTTAGGGAAGTTCTACCCTCGAATGAAGAAGTAGGGTTCATAACCTCGTTTTTGACCTGTAATCTATATGCTTGGGAAGTATCTCTCTATCATCCAAACCTTACTACGATAAATTTCATCAGTTATGAAGAATTCAATGTTGTTACATATATAAGTAAATATCAAAACGACTAGAATCCGGTTAATGCGAAACACATACCAATCACAATACACATGACTCACTTCAAGATACTTGCGATTTTTATGAGTGGATACCGGACAAATCTATTGTAAAAAAGAGATAGTATAGGATGTTGTTTGTAAATACACTAGTGAATAAATAGTGAACAAAACATAATATATACTAAAGGCTCAACCTAAATGCATCTTTCACTATTTTGATTTATTACTACAAAGTTCGTAAGTTCTTTGGGGTACGACAAAAATAAGTGATCTTTCCAATTAAAACATTCCCGAAAATCACTGCAATCTCTTCACGAGGGTCCCTGTTCATTTCATTTCATCAAATTTTATTGACAAGATGTCATAATCAATTGGATTGAATAACAGGCAAAGCCTATATAAATTCTCTCCGTCAAATGGCCAATGTTGAATAAACAAGGAGACATAATATTTTAGACATGTTGCAAATGTTCTTTTTCGTATCTACGGTAACCTCGCGTTACCGTAGACGGCTGATACAGGGTAACAAGCTCCTGTAGGTACTGAGGAGCTGTTCCATTCAGTGCCTTGTATGTGTATACCAGAATTTTGTACTGCGACCTGTATCGTACAGGTAACCAGTGCAACGAATAAAGCGCAGGNAGGACCAGGGTTTGAATCAAAGTAACACCGTGGTAAACTTTCATACACAAAACACTGTACCATTTTACCGTTAATTGCATCTTTATGTTTTTTTCTCTCATAAAAGTCACGCTAAGAATGATGTACTTTGCAGAAATTATTTATCAAAGTTATGCCAGAAAACAGTTTAACAAGCAAAGGTTTTGGCATTGGTACTAGGATCGGGAAGGACTGAAATACTGATACCTTCTTTAATAAGTATTAAACAAATAAGAATATTTTTAGCGCAATTTTTTTAATAGCAAATATACATTTATGAGTCAGTGCAAACACCAAGCAGTTATGTTCAAGTTATAGGTAGTAACAAGTAAGGCATAATGCCCGAAGGTCGGCCTCTAACTAAAGTAAAATAACAGCTATTTCCGACATTTTACTGGTACAAATATCGCATTAGAATCATTCTTCAGCACAAACATGCAGGAGGTATGGCATTCTTAAAACTTTCTTTTAGCTACATTTATTTTACAATAATTATTGAACTTTCAACTTACATTAACCAAGCTTGTCGGGTGAAAACCGGAGTACACAGAGAAAACCTTTAGAGGTAAATTGCTCTAGCATTCCATCCAAGAAAGAGTTGAATGATGACGATAGTCGATGGTATATGAAAGTGTTTTCTTATATTAATGGTTTATATAAATTTTGTATTTTGAAAACAAAGCAGCCGCCTGAAAAGGATTAAGTCGGTTTGATTAATGTTTTACGTCCTATTAACAGCTATGGTAATTTAAGGACGTGCCAGGTTTCGATAGTGGAGGAAAACCGTAGCACCCGGAGAAAAACCATCGACCTGCGCCCAGTACCTGGCAACTGCCCCACGTACGCCTCGAACCAACGACCCAGTGAAGGAGGCCTAGTGACCGTAGATGATCTCAGAACCCTTCGGCCACCACGGGATTAAGTTAAAAGTGATAGAGACATTGAGGAAACGTCATGAATTAAACTGAGAATTTATAACATATAACCTATTAACATGTCAACCAAATAACAGAGTTGGTCTTGCCTTTTTCGGATTCACAAAAAATCCTAAACACACGGAATACTTCAGTACTAACTTATTACATCTGGACATTTTTTTTCTGTCATTACAATTAAAAATAGGTCGCTTTTGAAAGTCGGTCTTGCATTTGTCGTTTTCACAGTAGTCATAAATAAATAGGATTGCATTTAGCGAACGCAGTAGCTATGAACTAGAACAGCCCACAAGGAACACTGGATATGTCTCTTTCAGTGTTTAACCGAAGGCGAACGAATGTTTCTGTAGCTCGATAAACGCCGAATACGGGCCACAGTTCCCGAGACTCGTCCACGTTAGTAAAGGTGGATATCTTCCTGTTCATGTTAATGTCAAACACAGCGATGGTTCTGTCCACTCTGTTAATGAAGAATCCAAGTTTCAAGTATTTGTCTGTACCGGAAGTGGCGTCACTGAGAATTTCACTATGCGTTATATTGCCTCCGTTACTTTTGAAGAAGAGGGTGACTCCCTGTGTATCAGAATTGTGCGCATTTATGGACCACGCCCCTTTTTGTCGACTGACATAGTAACTTTCACCAATCGCCTCTTCTGTTGCAAATGCAACCTCGAAAACCAGGTTGGCTGAACTTAAATCCTGATCTATTCGATAATAGATGTCAGTTTCAAAGTAAATGGTTTGTAGGTTTGTAATCACCGATGAGCCCTGGACTCCAATGTATTTCCGGTCAGTTACCGCTGGCCAGTCATAGGTGCTGCCCCGTCGTCTATTTGACAATGTTAGCTTATCACTGGAGAGGAAGCAAGAATATAGGGTTGCTGGGTCCATCAAAAATCGGGGACCTGAAACATGTTTTCCCAAAAACGAAATACAGATATGCATATTAAACGTAAAAAAGTAAGAACATTAATAATATTAATGATATACAACATTTATATAGCGCCCTATATAATTTGTAAAATTACTCTAAAGCGTTTTACAACATATTGATAATAGTATTAGTTATAACTGTGAAACGATAACAAAGACTTGCAATCACTTTTATACGTTAAGCAAGCAGATAATCATCGCAATGTGCACATAAATGAATAAATAAAGGGTGATATTTACATGACGTCTTTGCAAAGTGCCTAAAATGCAGACGTGAAGAGGGGAGTTTTGATGTACCTCATGAATTTGGCCAGGGTATTTGACTTTCTAATAGCAGATGGTAAGCTATTCTACAACGTGGCCGACACCCTCCCAAAGCACCGGTTTCCATAGATCACAGTGCAAGATTTTGGGACACACAACAACATTGCAATGACTACAAATTTTCGTTGAAATTTTCTTCTCCTTTCCGGAAATTCTTTTTATATGTTACTTAACTTCAAAAGGCGTTGCATTATTCAATATCAGCATGATATTGATATTCAGGTAAAATGGTAAAAGCTTTCACATCAAAATACAGTGAAATGTGTATTTTGTATTGTATAATTTCGCATTATGAACCTCATATCGATGGGCATAAAATGTAAGATAGGTAATACGAAAGAAAGACAACATAACCGTGATCAAAATTACTTTATCCCTTGTCAATTTCATACCAATAATGCAATTAAAGAATAATATAACACAATGTCAGGAATACAAATAATCTGTTAGTATATGCAAATAAGACGATTTCAACGTAAGAGTAAAACATTGAATATTTCAAATGTAAAGTGTTTGATGTTTCAAATGTAAGGTACGGAAAACTTCAAATGTAAAGTATTGAATACTTCTAATGTAAAGTATCAAAAATTTCAAATGTTAAGTATTCAATACTTCTGGGTAAAGTATTAAATATTTCCAATGTAAAGTATAAAAAAAAATCAAATGTAAAGTATTCAATATTTCTAATGTAAAGTATTAAAATTTGAAATGTAAAGTATTCAATACTTCTAAGTAAAGTATTCAATACTTCTAAGTAAAGTATCAAATATTTCAAATGTAAAGTATTAGATATTATTCGACATTAAAAGAATTTATTACTATAATTGTTATAGATTGAACATTTCAAATATAAAGTACTAAACAATTCAAACTTTCAAGCATTGAATATTCCACATGTAAAGTATTGAATCCTTTGAACGCTTGACGTGCCGTAATTATCAGGAGCCTTGACACTAAATTTAGGATATTCTGTAACTAACTATTATACATTACTTTTTGTTTGTTTTAAAACTAATAAATTGTCAAAAAAAAAAAAAAAAAAAAAAAAAAATTAAAAAAATTTTAAAAAAAAAAAAAAAAAAAAAAAATCATAATTGAGAAATTATTCAAATGAATGAAGAACAAATGCTAAAGGTTTCAACAATAAAATAGAAGTTAAACAAAATACTAGTATCCCCCATTAGGGATTTTATCCTAGTGTGTATGATTGTATTGACTAAAAAAATGTGTTATTTAAAATGTTCGTGTCAAAACTGAAGAAAAAAACATTATTGTTTACTTTCACATGAGTCCAGTTAATGCACAGTTGTTTGATACGGGGCAGCCATTCATCCCTTCAGTAAAAATACAAAAGGACAAGGTCAACCCGATAACAAATGGTTCCCAAGTTTATCTCATTATGGCAATGTAGAATATGTTCAATGCAAATATCATAATGTGTAATAAATTAATCCGCCAGAAAGAAACGAAACCATTTATAAGCTTACCTGGCCCAAAGGACCAAGTGAGCTTATGTCGTGGCGCGTCGTCC
The DNA here is from genome assembly GCF_002113885.1 of Mizuhopecten yessoensis. Classification (NCBI taxonomy): domain Eukaryota; kingdom Metazoa; phylum Mollusca; class Bivalvia; order Pectinida; family Pectinidae; genus Mizuhopecten; species Mizuhopecten yessoensis. The sequence goes on along the minus strand of NW_018408790.1, from coordinate 572,788 downwards.
GTCCGCCGTCCAGCATCAAGATTTTACTTTAAACAACTTCTTCTCTATAACAAAAGACATAGGATGATGATAGTTTGGCCAGTAGCAGGCTAGGATGAAGTGCTACCAAGTTTGTTCAAATGAATGACCTTCACTCATATTAAATGTCACAAGGGTCAATTGTCTTATAAAAACTTAAACCTACTTCTTCCGGATAACCAAAAGATCCAGGGCAATGATATTTGGCGAGTAGCATGCTGGAATTCAGTGCTACCAAGTTTGTGAAAATGAATGACATTCGCCTATATTCAAGGTCACAGGGGTCAAACATGTTGAAATCCTTAAAAAGACTTCTCCTAAATAACCAAACGACTTAGGGTGATGATACATGTATTTGGCCAGTAGCATACTGGGATACCAACTTTGTTCACTCATATTCAAGGTCATAGAGGTCAATCGTCTTAAAAAACTTTAAACGGCTTCTTTTGAATAACCAAAAGGGCCGGTATGATGATATTTGGCCATAAGAATACTTGGATAAGGTCTACCAAGTTTAAACGACTTCTGAATAACCGAAAAATCCAGAGTGATGATATTTGGCTAGTAATATGCAGGAATAAAGAGCTTCCAAGTTTGTTTAAATGAATGACCTTTACTCATATTCAAGGTCACAGGGGTCAAATATGTCAATTATCAAGTTTGTGCATCTGTATGACTTTTACACTTTCAAGGTCACACCTTGTCAATTGTGTACAAATATTTAAAGGTCATTTTCTCAATAGGGTGGTTATATTTGTCAAGTGGCATTCCGAGATGAAGGGCTATAAAGTTTGTTCAACTGAATGTCCTTGTTTGCCTTTCAAGGTCACATGGGTTAAATGTGTTTTAATCTTTCAACAGCTTCTTTTGAATGACTGAGTCAGACACTGATATTTTACCTGAAGCCCACTTTAAAGGTTGCAGTTGTGAGATAAATACCAGGTGAGCACTGACGGCCTTTGGGCCTCTTGTTATCAGTGTTCACTTCCACACAACAAGACAATATCTTATAGACAAAAATAAACAACAAGACAATATATTACTGACAAATATAAACAACAACAAGACAATATATTAATGAAAATTATAAACATACTTAACTACAGTCAAAACACTAGTAATACAGACTTCATGTATTACTAACAACTGCAGTGTTGTCAATATTTTCTATTAATTTGATTTGTTGATCCTGGACAACCATTTTTTGACGAGAACGATTTCTTGCGTTCTTCACTATAAACGCAAATGCTCTTGTAAAGAGTTATTTTCATGATATAATGGTTTTTAACGCATTTTATAATAAACACTTCAAATATCTATTTGTGAAACGAGTATTTATCAGGCCAATGATAAGTCATATCGAAAAAAAACCATTGCTAAAGTACAAAACCGCACACTATTATCCCAGCGCTAAATTCTAACATACGTCTGCCTTACCAGGTGAAGGATTTCCATACTTCATGGAGTTTAATTCCGATAATATTTGCTTGTTTTCCTCTTCCAGACGCCCTACTCTTGTTTCCAGAGCCTTTGTCGTTGCCAGTAAAATCGGTCTCACTCGTTCTAGCATGGCTTGTTCAAGGAAAACATACTTCTTTTCTTCTCCAATCAATTGCGAATCTGCATTTGTGTTTAAATGCCATATCACCAAAAGTAACAGAATTGAATCCCCTTTGTTACACATTTTGATAAATGTAGTAGTAATGTGAAACACTATTTCGAACACCTCATTATATAAATTAGCCCCTACTACATTAGTCTTATTTAGTAAACGCCTCCGGATGATGACGGGATGAATGACTAAGATTTACTGGACCTGGTTGGTAAGTTCGTTTTATCAAGCTGACAGTGATAAATGTATTCACACGGGTCCAGTAAGTAAATAATATGATTTTAATAAACTGCCAGCCTCCTGTTAATGTCTGTATATTTTCAAGTATGGTTATCCCGCTTTCATCATTGTTACGACATCAATGTTAAGAAAATGTTTAATACATCCTGACAGACACGTTATCAGCTTTGCCAGGATCAAACATTTGTTATTCAGGACATATCCACTTCAGGATAGGTAATATGTAATATACATGAAGAAATTTTACAGGCTATTGATTAACCAATAAAATACTAGTAACATGAATGCGGACACGTTTGAACTATAACCTTTACTACATGAGGACACGTTCGAACTATAACCTTTACTACATGAGGACACGTTTGAACTATAACCTTTATTACATGAGGACACGTTTGAACTATACCTTTACTACATGAGGACACGTTTAAACTATAACCTTTACTAGATGAGGACACGTTTGAACTATAACCTTTACTACATGAGGACACGTTTAAACTATAACCTTAACTACATAAGGACACGTTTGAACTATAACCATTACTACATGCGGACACGTTTAAACTATAACCTTTACTACATGCGGACACTTTCGAACTATAACATCTTCAACATGTGGATACTTTCGAACTATAACCTTTACTACATGTGGATACTTTTGAACTATAACCTCTACTACATCTGGTTACTTTTGAACTATTACCTCTACTACATGTGGATACTTTTGAACTATAACCTCTACTACATGTTGGTACTTTTGAAATATTACCTCTACTACATGTGGATACTTTTGAACTATTACCTCTTCTACATGTGGGAACTTTTGAACTATTTCCTCTACTACATGTGGGTACTTTTGAACTATTACCTCTTCTACATCTGGGAACTTTTGAACTATAACATCTTCTACATGCGGCACTTTTGAACTATTACCTCTACTACATTTGGGAACTTTTGAACTATTACCTCTCCTACATGTGGGAACTTTTGAACTATTTCCTCTACTACATGCGGGTACTTTTAAACTATTACCTCTACTACATGCGGATACTTTTGAACTATAACCTCTACTTCATGTGGGTACTTTTGAACTATAACCTCTACTACCTGTGGATACTTTTGAACTATTACCTCTACTACATTTGGGAACTTTTGAACTATTACCTCTCCTACATGTGGGAACTTTTGAACTATAACCTCTACTACCTGTGGATACTTTTGAACTATTACCTATACTACATGCGGATACTTTTGAACTATAACCTCTACTACCTGTGGATACTTTTGAACTATTACCTCTTCTACATGCGGACACTTTTGAACTATTGCCTCTGCTACATGTGGATACTTTCGAACTATTTCCTCTTCTACATGCGGACACTTTTGAACTAATACCTCTACTACATGTGGATACATTTAAACTACTACCTCTACTACACGAGGACACGTTTTGAACTATTACCTCTAAAAATATGCGGACATTTTTGAACTCTTACCTCTATTACATGTGGGAACTTTTGAACTATTACCTCTACTACATTTGGGAACTTTTGAACTATTACCTCTCCTACATGTGGGAACTTTTGAACTATAACATATTCTACATGCGGACACTTTTGAACTATTACCGCTGCTACATGTGGATACTTTCGAACTATAACCTTTACTACATGTGGATACTTTTGAACTATAATCTCTACTACATGTGGATACTTTCGAACTATAACCTTTACTACATGTGGATACTTTTGAACTATGATCTCTACTACATGTGGATACTTTTGAACTAGAATCTCTACTACATGTGGATACTTTTTAACTATAACCTCTACTACATGTGGATACTTTTAAACTATTACCTCTACTACATGCGGATTGGATACTTTTGAACTATTACCTCTACTACATTTGGGAACTTTTGAACTATTACCTCTACTACATTTGGGAACTTTTGAACTATTACCTCTACTACATGTGGATACTTTTTAACTATAACCTCTACTACATGTGGATACATTTGAACTATTACCTCTACTACATTTGGGAACTTTTGAACTATTACCTCTCCTACATGTGGGAACTTTTGAACTATAACATCTTCTACATGTGGACACTTTTGAACTATTACCTCTACTGCATGTGGACACTTTTAAAAAATAACCTCTACTACATGTCGGTACTTTTGAACTGTTACCTCTACTACATGTGGATACTTTTTAACTATAACCTCTACTACATGTGGATACTTTTTAACTATAACCTCTACTACATGTGGGTACATTTGAACTATTACCTATACTACATGCGGATACTTTTGAACTATAACCTCTACTACATCTGGTTACTTTTGAACTATTACCTCTGCTACATGTGTATACTTTCGAACTATTACCTCTTCTACATGCGGACACTTTTGAACTATTGCCTCTGCTACATGTGGATACTTTCGAACTATTTCCTCTTCTACATGCGGACACTTTTGAACTAATACCTCTACTACATGTGGGTATTTTTGAACTCTTACCTCTATTACATGTGGGAACTTTTGAACTATTACCTCTACTACATGCGGATACTTTCGAACTATAGCATCTTCTACATGCGGACACTTTTGAACTAATACCTCTACTACATGTGGATACATTTAAACTACTACCTCTACTACACGAGGACACGTTTTGAACTATAACATCTAAAAATATGCGGACATTTTTGAACTCTTACCTCTATTACATGTACATGCGGACACTTTCGAACTATAACATCTTCTAAATGCGGACACTTTTGAACTATTACCGCTGCTACATGTGGATACTTTCGAACTATTACCTCTTCTACATGCGGACACTTTTGAACTATTGCCTCTGCTACATGTGGATACTTTCGAACTATAACCTTTACTACATGTGGATACTTTTGAACTATTATCTCTACTACATGTGGATACTTTTGAACAATTACCTTTACTACATCTGGGAACTTTTGAACTATAACATCTTCTACATGCGGACACTTTTGAACTATTACCTCTACTACATGTGGATACATTTGAACTATTACCTCTACTACATGCGGACACTTTTAAAATATTACCTCTACTACATGCGGATACTTTCGAACTATAACATCTTCTACATGCGGACACTTTTGAACTATTACCTCTACTACATGTGGGAACTTTTGAACTATAACATCTTCTACATGTGGATACTTTCGAACTATTACCTCTTCTACATGCGGACACTTTTGAACTATTACCTCTACTACATGTGGATACATCTGAACTATAACCTCTACTACATGCGGACACTTTTGAACTATTACCTCTGCTACGTGTGGATACTTTTGAACTATTACCTCTTCTACATGTGGGAGCTTTTGAACTATAACATCTTCTACATGCGGACACTTTTGAACTATTACCTCTACTACATATGGGTACATTTAAATTATAACCTCTACTACATGTGGGTATTTTTGAACTATTACCTCTACTACATGTGGATACATTTGAACTATAACCTCTACTACATGCGTACACTTTTAAACTATTACCTCTACTACATGCGGATACTTTCGAACTATAACATCTTCTACATGCGGACACTTTTGAACTATTACCTCTACTACATATGGGTACATTTAAATTATAACCTCTACTACATGTGGGTATTTTTGAACTATTACCTCTACTACATGTGGGAACTTTTGAACTATTACCTCTACTATATGTGGGTACTTGTGAACTATAACCTCTACTACATGTGGGTACTTGTGAACTATAACCTTTACTACATGTGGGTACTTTCGAACTATTATCTCTACTACATGTGGGTATTTTTGAACTATTACCTCTACTACATGTGGGTACTTTCGAACTATAACCTCTACTACATGTAGGTACTTTCGAACTATAACCTCTACTACCTGTGGGTACTTGTGAACTACAACCTTTACTACATGCGGGTACTTTTGAACTATTACCTCTACTACATGTTGATACTTTTTAACTATAACCTCTACTACATGTGGACACTTTCGAACTATAACATCTTCTTCATGTGGATACTTTCGAACTATAACCTCTACTACATGAGGACACGTTTTGAACTATAACCTCTAAAAATATGCGGACATTTTTGAACTCTTACCTCTATTACATGTACATGCGGACACTTTCGAACTATAACATCTTCTACATGCGGCACTTTTGAACTATTACCTCTACTACATGTGGATACTTTTGAACTATTACCTCTACTGCATGTGGACACTTTTAAAAAATAACCTCTACTACATGTCGGTACTTTTGAACTGTTACCTCTACTACATGTGGATACTTTTGAACTATAACCTCTGCTACGTGTGGATACTTTTGAACTATAGCCTCTACTACATGTGGATACTTTTAAATTATAACCTCTACTACATGAGGATACCTTTGAACTATTACCTCTACTACATCTGGGTATTTTAAAAAAATAACCTCTACTACATGTCGGTACTTTTGAACTGTTACCTATACTACATGTAGGTACTTTCGAACTATAACCTCTACTACATGTGGATACTTTTGAACTATTACCTCTACTACATGCGGATACTTTTGAACTATAACCTCTACTACCTGTGGATACTTTTGAACTATTACCTCTACTACATGCGGATACTTTTGAACTATTACCTCTACTACATGCGGGTACTTTTAAACTATTACCTCTACTACATGTCGATACATTTGAACTATTACCTCTACTACATGCGGACACTTTTAAACTATTACCTCTACTACATGCGGATACTTTCGAACTATAACATCTTCTACATGCGGATACTTTCGAACAATAACCTCTACTACATGAGGACACGTTTTGAACTATAACATCTTCTACTATTACCTCTGCTACGTGTGGATACTTTTGAACTATTACCTGTTCTAGATGTGGGTACTTTTAAATTATAACCTCTACTACATGTGGGTATTTTTGAACTCTTACCTCTATTACATGTGGGAACTTTTGAACTATTACCTCTACTACATGTGGGTACTTTTGAACTAATACCTCTACTACATGTGGGTATTTTTGAACTATTACCTCTACTACATGTGGGTACTTTCGAACTATAACCTCTACTACATGTAGGTACTTTCGAACTATAACCTCTACTACATGTGGGTACTTTT
>NW_018408790.1:521276-563948 GCF_002113885.1 Mizuhopecten yessoensis | reverse complement strand
ACTTTTAAATTATAACCTCTACTGCATGAGGACACTTTTAAATTATAACCTCTACTGTATGAGGACACTTTTAAATTATAACCTCTACTGCATGTGAACACTTTTAAACTATTACCTCTACTACATGCGGATACTTTCGAACTATAACATCTTCTACATGCGGACACTTTCGAACTATAGCATCTTCTACATGTGGATACTTTCGAACTATAACCTCTACTACATGAGGACACGTTTTGAACTATAACCTCTAAAAATATGCGGACATTTTTGAACTCTTACCTCTATTACACGTACATGAGGACACGTTTTGAACTATAACCTCTAAAAATATGCGGACATTTTTGAACTCTTACCTCTATTACATGTACATGCGGACACTTTCGAACTATAACATCTTCTACATGCGGACACTTTTGAACTATTACCTCTGCTACGTGTGGATACTTTTGAACTATTACCTCTACTACATGTGGATACTTTTAAATTATAACCTCTACTGCATGTGGACACTTTTAAATTATAACCTCTACTGTATGAGGACACTTTTAAATTATAACCTCTACTGCATGTGGACACTTTTAAATTATAACCTCCACTGCATGTATAAACTATAACATCTACTGTATGTGGACACTTTTAAACTATAACCTCTACTGCATGTGGACACTTTTAAATTATAACCTCTACTGCATGTGAACACTTTTATACTATAACCTCAATAACATATTCATACATTATTGAAAAGCTATTTTACTTGAGAAATTGATGTTTTTTATACTAAGATAATCATAGAGTATGGTCCTGTTTAGTGTGTAAGACCATTTAGAATAATTCCCAGTATGTTGTATGAACGTAATAACTAGCATACCATACGTGAAGGTGTTAAGTTCCCTGCCTCTAATCAATAAATGACTTTGACACCAGGCTTACTACTCACAAACAAGGAGGAAATGAAACCCTGAATTTAGCCTGATCCATCGGCTTTATTTGATTCAACTTTCACAGCATGGTCTGTTAAACTATTCATTATGTTGTCCAGATGATGTGTTTTAAGGTAACATAACAAGCTGTATGCTTTTCATAATTGTCACAAATATGATGATAGATCGGAGCGCAGAGACATCTCATGCTATACGACTCAAGTTACGAGAACATTTAGTGGTTTCCTTGAATATCATTTATACAAACATATCACGGGTATGGCAAAATGTCGATAACTTTCAGGAGTGAGAAGTACGAGTGAAAATATCGGTTTATTCTGCCAAACGAGTAAAACAGTAATTATATGGGCGTGACCGTATGAATAGTAGAGGGAAACAAGATCCAAACCCGCCCTCAGCAGTGAACATTTAACAATACTTAGTACAATATTCATCGTAAATAAATTACCTTAAAGGAAAAGCAAGCCTTCAGCCACCAAGAGTTACGTTTTCATACTATTATTTACCGTAAACACATTTATACCAATTGAAGAATGTTAACTAAGTAGTTATTTTATATTCTTCTCACAAAACCAAATGGAGGAATAGGTTATGGTGGAACAAAATTTGGAGTCTAGAATAGAGGTATTGTGCAAGTCTGAGATTTAGGAAATGAATAACTAAAATTTGGAAAATGAGCTTAAGTTGATAAGAGGTAGAACATTGCGGGAACTATTTTAAGAGATATTTTATCAAAATAGACGATGGAAGATGAAAAAAGTACAAAATAGTTTGGTAAATTAGTAAAGATGCAATAATGAGAAATTCGTTCCAAAGTTCATTATGGCGTATTGTTTAAATTTGGAAGATAAGAACACGTTTGTTAATAATTACCTGAACAGAATCATGAACTAGGAGAAATGGAGAATATATCAAGCTTTTGAAAATATGAAACAAAATGTATATCGACAGGTATTGGTGGTTTCACTGTGAAATTAAAAAAGTTCTTATGAGTTTACACCTTTCTCATTCGTGATTTAAGTCGATCACGTGAAAATTCTGAGTAATCAATTACACAAACGCAAGACACAGTGTAACTATCATACCTAAAGAAGCAATCCTATATAAAGTTGGAGGAACATAATTTTACTTGACATGCGAAACACGGAAAGGCTTCGTTAAGGGTAGATATATTGGCGATTGTATTATGAAATCTATTTTCAGTTCCGTAGACTCGAAGGCATTATTCACCTTTTTTAAAGACATCGGTCTATTCTATAGACTGATGTTTTTGACCCACCTTCCCCTCTTTGACGTTATCTATCCATCACATATTCCATAAAATCTAATTCATTATCTTTTTAACCCGTTTGGACACTGTCTCGCATAGAACACTAATCGTGAAAGTCGAAATAATCGGATTTTTCAGACTTTGCAGAAACTGTGGCGCCTCAGTAATGCGTGTGGATACTGTCTCACATAGAAGACTAATCGTGAAAGTCAAAACCTTTGGATTTTTCAGACTTTGCAGAAAGTTTGGCGCCTCAGTAATGCGTTTGGACACTGTCTCACATAGAAGACTTATCGTAAAAGTCGAAACCTTTGGATTTTTCAGACTTTGCAGAACGTTTGGCGCCTCAGTAATGCGTTTGGACACTGTCTCACATAGAAGACTTATCGTAAAAGTCGAAACCTTCGGATTTTTCAGAAAAAAATACTGCTTCGGTGAAAAGGACTAACATGAGAGAGAAGACCATTCAATAGTGGAATACCACAAGTCCAGATTTTTTCAGTCTGTAGTCTTTATTCAAAGCTAAAAGTGGCTGTTCACATGGAAAATGTGTCACATCTTCTCATCGAGAACGCGGGTAGTGACAACAAAACCACAACGCCCTTTAATAATGAGCATAATCAAAATCATCGACCTTCATATCACATAAAGAAATAGCATATTTCCCTGAGAGATCCTGATGGCGACCATAACAAGAGGCCCAATGGGCCTGAATCGCTCACCTGGTATTAATCTCACACTTGTAATCTTAAAAGTGGACTAAAATACAACTACAGGCAGAATATCAGTGGTTGATTCATAAGAACCTATTAAAAGATTTAAACATATGACGCCTGTGACCTTGAATGTCGAACAAGGACATTAGGTTGAACAGAGTTTATAGTCTTCCAACCAAGCATGCTTCTGGCGAAATATCATTACCCTGGACCTTTTGGTTATACAGAACAAATCATTTAAAGATCTATACATATATCGACAACTGTGTCCTTGAATATGGGCGAAGGTCATTCATTTGAACAAACTTGGTAGTCCTTTATCCAAGCATGTTCATGGCCAAACATCACCCTTGGCCTTTTGCTTATTGAGAAGTCGTTTAAAGGTTTTAAACATATTTGACCATTGTAACCTTGAACATTTGTCAAGGTCATGTATTTTAACAAAGCCCTTCATCCCAGCATGCTACTGGCCAAATATCATAACCTAGGCCTCTTGGTTATTCAGAAGAAGTTGTTAAAAGGTTTCAAACATATTTGACCCATGTGACCTTGAATAAAGTTCAAGTTCATTCGTTTGAACAAACTTGGTAGCCCTTTATTCCAGCATGTTACTGGCCAAATATCATTAGCCTAGGCTTCTTCTTATTCAGAAGAAGTTGTTCAAAGGATTCAAACATATTTGACCACTGTGACCTTGAATACAAGTCAATGTCATTCATTTGAACAATTGGTAGCCCTTCATCATTGCATGCTACTGGTTAAAAAAAGCATCATCCTAGGCTTTTTGGTTATTGAGAAGATGTCATTTAAAGGTTTTTAACATATTTGACCCCTGTGACCTTGAATATTTGTCAATGTCATTCATTTGAACAAACAAGTTAGCCATTCATCCTAGCATGTTACTTGCAAAATATCATCATCCCAGGCCTTTTAGTTTTTCAGGAGAAGTTGTTTAAAGATTTTTTAAGGCAATTGACCCCTGTGACCTTGAAAATGAATGAAGGTCATTCATTTGAACGAATTTGGTAGTCCTTCATCCCAGCATGTTAATGGCCAAATATCATCACCCTTGGCCTTTTGCTTATTGAGAAGTCGTCTAAAGGTTTTAAACATATTTGACCCCTGTGACCTTTAATATATGTCAAGGTCATTCATTTGAACAAACTTGGTAGTCGAGATGACACATTCGTGCGAGTGGTCAGTCTTGAAAGCAACAATAGTAAGATGCAATGTTTTGTTAATAAAATACATATATATTACCATTCGTACACAATAATAAATAAAACCCTGATTGGGTAGGGTACGTATACATACGTACAGGGCGGGCACATAATCCCTCCGTTATAATGTAGTTAATTCGTAAATACCGGGGCACAACATTATACCACTTACTTCACGCCCGGTAACAAAGTATTTAAATGGTAGACACGGTCGGTAGTTTATAGAAAATTCGAAATCATCCAATGAATTATTGAGACGGATGTTCGAACGCATGTCACGTACGTCACTAGTGGGGTGTATGTTTTTTATTTATTGGCTGTATGTAACACAAATGTTACAATACGGGTTCATGTGTTGCTTATATGTTAGACTATGTCAGTTATGTTACTAGTCTGATTTATGTGTTGTTTGTACGTCGGCCGTGTGTCAGTAAGTTACTAGTCTGATTTATGTGTTGTGTGTACGTTTGGCCGTATGTCAGTAAGTTACTAATCTGATTTATATGTTGTTTGTACGTTTGGTCGTATGTCAGTAAGTTACTAGTCTGATTTATGTGTTGTTTGTACGTCGGCCGTATGTCAGTAAGTTACTAGTCGGGTATATGTGTTGTTTGTGCGTCGGCCGTATGTCAGTAAGTTACTAGTCGGATGTATTTGTTGTTTGTACGCCGGCCGTATGTCAGTAAGTTACTAGTCGGTCGTATGTCAGTAAGTTACTAGTCGGGTTTATGTGTTGTTTGTACGTTTGGCCGTATGTCAGTAAGTTACTAGTCGAGTTTATGTGTTGTTTGTACGTCGGCCGTATGTCAGTAAGTTACTAGTCGAGTATATGTGTTGTTTGTACGTCGGTCGTATGTCAGTAAGTTACTAGTCTGATTTATGTGTTTTTTGTACGTCGGCCGTATGTCAGTAAGTTACTAGTCTGATTTATGTGTTGTTTGTACGTCGGCCGTATGTCAGTAAGTTACTAGTCTGATTTATGTGTTGTTTGTACGTCGGCCGTATGTCAGTAAGTTACTAGTCTGATTTATGTGTTGTTTGTACGTCGGCCGTATGTCAGTAAGTTACTAGTCTGATTTATGTGTTGTTTGTACGTCGGCCGTATGTCAGTAAGTTACTAGTCTGATTTATGTGTTGTTTGTACGTCGGCCGTATGTCAGTAAGTTACTAGTCTGATTTATGTGTTGTTTGTACGTCGGCCGTATGTCAGTAAGTTACTAGTCTGATTTATGTGTTGTTTGTACGTTTGGCCGTATGTCAGTAAGTTACTAGTCTGATTTATGTGTTGTTTGTACGTCGGCCGTATGTCAGTAAGTTACTAGTCGAGTATATGTGTTGTTTGTACGTCGGTCGTATGTCAGTAAGTTACTAGTCTGATTTATGTGTTTTTTGTACGTCGGCCGTATGTCAGTAAGTTACTAGTCTGATTTATGTGTTGTTTGTACGTCGGCCGTATGTCAGTAAGTTACTAGTCTGATTTATGTGTTGTTTGTACGTTTGGCCGTATGTCAGTAAGTTACTAGTCTGATTTATGTGTTGTTTGTACGTCGGCCGTATGTCAGTAAGTTACTAGTCGAGTATATGTGTTGTTTGTACGTCGGTCGTATGTCAGTAAGTTACTAGTCTGATTTATGTGTTTTTTGTACGTCGGCCGTATGTCAGTAAGTTACTAGTCTGATTTATGTGTTGTTTGTACGTCGGCCGTATGTCAGTAAGTTACTAGTCTGATTTATGTGTTGTTTGTACGTCGGCCGTATGTCAGTAAGTTACTAGTCTGATTTATGTGTTGTTTGTACGTCGGCCGTATGTCAGTAAGTTACTAGTCTGATTTATGTGTTGTTTGTACGTCGGCCGTATGTCAGTAAGTTACTAGTCTGATTTATGTGTTGTTTGTACGTTTGGCCGTATGTCAGTAAGTTACTAGTCTGATTTATGTGTTGTTTGTACGTCGGCCGTATGTCAGTAAGTTACTAGTCGAGTATATGTGTTGTTTGTACGTCGGTCGTATGTCAGTAAGTTACTAGTCAGGTTTATGTATTGTCTGTACGTCGGCCGTATGTCAGTAAGTTACTAGTCGGGTATATGTGTTGTTTGTGCGTCGGCCGTATGTCAGTAAGTTACTAGTCGGTCGTATGTCAGTAAGTTACTAGTCAAGTTTATGTGTTGTTTGTACGTAGGACGTAGGTCAGTAAGCTACTAGTCAGGTTTATGTATTGTCTGTACGTCGGCCTTATGTCAGTAAGTTACTAGTCGGGTATATGTGTTGTTTGTTTGTCGGCCGTACGTCAGTAAGTTACTAGTCGGGTATATGTGTTGTTCGTTTGTCGGCCGTATGTCAGTAAGTTACTAGTCGGCTTTACGTGTTGTTTGTAAGTCGGCCGTATGTCAGTAAGTTACTAGTCGGGTATATGTGTTGTTTGTATGTCGATCGTATGTCAGTAAGTTACAATCGGGTATATGTGTTGTTTGTAAGTCGGCCGTATGTCAGTAAGTTACTAGTCGGGTATATATGTTGTTTGTGTGTCGGTCGTATGTCAGTAAGTTACTAGTCGAGTATATGTGTTGTTTGTATGTCGATCGTATGTCAGTAAGTTACTAGTCGGGTATATGTGTTGTTTGTTTGTCGGTCATATGTCAGTAAGTTACTAGTCGGGTATATATGTTGTTTGTGTGTCGGTCGTATGTCAGTAAGTTACTTGTCAGGTTAATGAATTGTTTGTATGTCGGCCGAATGTAAATAAGTGAGTAGTTGTTTTATTGTACGTAGGCCCTATATAATATATTCCATAGTTCGGTTGATGTGCTATTTACACGTCGGTTGTGTGTTACTTAAGTCACTGGTCGGATTTATGGTCTGTTTACGTCAGAAAATAGTCCGATGATTCACATGCAAGACCGGGATTGAACAAGGTGTGATTTATGTAATAATTCAATTCATTCCACTCCTTGTTCACCTACGAATTTACATATCCGATAGGAATATATACATGTGTGCAACTCGCCCTACATAACTCTATTGTTAAACTGAGAGAAATATATTGCTCATGTTTATAGTGTTTTGTTCGGGACATATACTTAATAAACAATTAAAACCTATAATGATATGGGAAGCCATGTAAGGTATTTACATGATAGTGCTCGTCACATTGGCTGAATATCATTAAAGATTATTATTTTTTATTGATATCTATTTTTGATTTGCCATTAACTAAATCATTTAATACAAGATTTCAAAAATAGAAGTGCCATACTCTACATATTTCAATAAAAATATTACATGGCAACACATACATAGATTGATCAAAAGAAGAGGGATGTCGAAAGAAGGTTTTTGTCAGCGTCAAAACAAAAGAGGGGACAAATGATAATCATAAGTTGTGTAACATAAATAGTAATTAAAACCCGTTTACATTTTTTAATAAAAAAAAGATCTATATGTAAAATGATTCAGTTTTCCTCACCAGAGGGTTCTGGTGACGAAAAGTTAAAACACTGAGTGTAATATTGCAGAAATCATATATACTGTCAAACACATCCCAGTGCTTTCTAACATATAGTATATAAACCGCTAACTCATTCACCTCTGTAATTTTGTAATGAGCTATTCAAACCTTTGAATTGGAAGAGTTCAAATGTGTCTTCAGGGGTGAATGAGTTAATTCAGGTTGAGTGAAAAACTAGCACAGCCAAACCTGTCTCAGAATCAGACTTGATATAGATAACACTTATATTTTACTTACAATTGTTCTTTACTTTGAGCTAACAAGTCGGTACAACGACAGACAAATACTCTTATAAACAACCTCTTAGCAAACTCTGTCTATTAATGATATCAAAGAAGTCTTACAGAACAAACGCCTGCTTTAGAGACCTCTTGTATATAACAACAGTCAAACGTGTCTTAGATACCACCTGTCTATAACTACAATCAAACCTGTCTAAGAGACCACTTGTCTGTAACAACAGTCAAACCTGTCTTAGATACCACCTGTCTGTAGCTACAATCAGCTGTCTTAGTGACCACCTGTCTGTAACTACAGTCAACCCTGTCTTAGTGACCATCTATCTATAACTACAGTCAAACCTGTCTTAGAGACCACCTGTCTATAACTACAGTCAGACATGTCTTAGATACCACCTGTCTATAACTACAAACAAACCTGTCTTAGATACCACCTGTCTATAACTACAGTCAAGCCTGTCTTAGAGACCACCTGTCTATAACTACAGTCAAACCTTCATTAGAGACCACCTGTCTATAACTACAGTCAGACATTTCTTAAAGACCACCTGTCTATAACTACAGTCAGACATGTCTTAGAGACCACCTGTCTATAACTACAGTCAGACATGCCTTCGAGACCACCTGTCTATAACTACAGTCAAACCTTCATTAGAGACCACCTGTCTATAACTACAGTCAGACATGTCTTAGATACCACCAGTCTATAGCTACAGTAAAACCTGTCTTAGAGACAAACTCTCTGTACCTACAGGCAAACCTACCTCAGAGACCACCTGTCTATAACCAAAGATTAGCCGTCCATACAGACCACATGTCTATGACTACAAACGAACCTGTCTTAGAGACCACCTGTCTATAACTACAGTCAACCCTTCATTACAGACCACCTGTCTATAACTACAAACAAACCTGTTTTAGATACCACCTGTCTATAACTACAGTCAAATCTTCATTCGAGACCACCTGTCTATAACTACAGTCAGACATGCCTTCGAGACCACCTGTCTATAACTACAGTCAAACCTGCCTTAGAGACCACCTGTCTATAACTACAAACAAACCTGTCTTAGATACCACCTGTCTATAACTACAGTCAAACCTTCATTACAGACCACCTGTCTATAACTACAAACAAACCTGTCTTAGATACCACCTGTATATAACTACAGTCAAACCTTCATTCGAGACCACCTGTCTATAACTCCAAACAAACCTGTCTTAGATACCTCCTGTCTATAACTACAGGCAAACCTTCATTCGAGACCACCTGTCTATAACTACAGCCAGACATGTCTTAGAGACCACCTGTCTATAACTACAGTCAACCCTACATTAAAGACCACCTGTCTATAGCTACAGTTAAACCTGCCTTAGAGATCACCTGTCTGTAACTGCAGTCAAACCTGTCTTAGAGACCACCTGTCTGCACCTACAGTCAAACCTGTCTCAAAAACCACCTGTCTATAACAACAGTCAAACCTGCCTCAGAAACCATGTATCTGTTACTACAGACAAACATGCCTCATCCACCACCTGTCTGTAACTACAGTCAAACCTGTCTCAAAAACCACCTGTCTATAACAACAGTCAAACCTGCCTCAGAAACCATGTATCTGTTACTACAGACAAACATGCCTCATCCACCACCTGTCTGTAACTACAGTCAAACCTGTCTCAGAGACCACCTGTCTGTCACTACAATCAAACATGCCTCACAGACCACCTGTCTATAAATACAGACAAACCTGTCTCAGAGACCACCTGTCTGTAACTACAGTCAAACCTGCCGCAAAGACCACATGTCTGTTATCACAGTCAAACCTGCCTCAGAAAGCATGTGTCTGTAACGACCTTCTACCCTTTACTGCTACCAAACAGGTCCTACAGACCACATGTCTATAATGTTATTCGATCTGTCTAAGGGATCACCTTTCTATAGGATTAACAGCCAAACGTGCCTTAGCTATCACCTGTTTATAACAAACAGTCAAAACTTCCTCAGATACCAACAATCTTTAGGTATCTCCCCTGATTTCAACTATAGTCAAATCTGCAAAAGGGACCACCTGTCTATAGATACAAAACTTATTGAAATTTTCAGTCAAACCTGCCTTAGAGATCACCAATATAGTCAGCGGCCTTAGAGATCACCTGTCTATAGCCACACATATCCACACGCTATACATTTACTATCAAACTTGCCTTATAAAGACGAATTCCCTATAAACACAGACAAACCTGCCTTTATCTCTTGTGTTTAACTACAGTCAAACCTGCTTTAGAAACCACCTGTCTATAAAGTCAGCTGCTTTCGAGACTATCTATAACCTCGAACTGACCAACCCTCATCAAAGATCGTCTGTCTATCGTCACACGTACCCCCACGTTAAAAAAATAACAAACGTTCCTTATAAAGACGAGTTGCCCATAAATACAGCCAAAATCTCCTACATATGTATATCTCTTGTGTTTAACTACAGTCAAACCTGCCTTAGAGACCACCTGTCTTTCATTCCTGTCTGTCTTAAACTGCAATCAAACCAGCATACGAAAACTTAAGACTGTTGAGATCACCCGCCTACAGCTGCTAGTCCATAACCTAGTCAAATATATTTTACAGACAATTTGCCAATAGAGTCTTCCTAATACCGGAAGAGTTATCTATCTTTCTTCTACGCATTTATCATTTTATTTTGACCTAATCGAAGCAGGTACAAACTTGAACTCTTTTCGGTAGGGTTTTCTGTATAGAGATTTTTGTTGAAAATAAATTTTTACTCTTCTGTTGTAATTAATATTTTAACAGATATTTTGACCCTAAACAATGACTTTAAATCTAAAATACGAAATATACTGAGAATATGATAGACCAAATTGGGTTTAACAGCATTTAATTGAATAACAGGCTAATGCCAAACTTTAATTTAAAAAAAATCACATTTTTTGTTTTCAAAATCCGTTAGTTTAAACCACAGTTTAAATTACCATTGATATAAATACATCTTTCGTAAGCTCCTGACCTCAGTGGAAATTGCCACTGTTGTAGTATTAAAACCTTCCCTTTAGATTCTCAGCACACTGACAATTGCCACTCTTATAACTAAATCCTTCCGTTAGATAAAAAAAAAAATTAGAGAAAATTGCCACTGTTACAGATGTTAAGTCAGACCACGTTCACGGTTAAATTCGAACTAAAATATAAAACAAAAAATCAATTAAGGTATTTAATAATATATATACCCCGTACGATGGTACATGTATGTTATAACGATATACCCCATACGATGGTACATGTATGTTATACCAATATACCCCGTTCGATGGTACATGTATGTTATAATTATATACCCCATACGATGGTACAATTATGTTATAACGATATACCCCATACGATGGTACATGTATGTTATAACGATATACCCCGTACGATGGTACATGTATGTTATAACGATATACCCCGTACGATGGTACATGTATGTTATAACGATATACCCCGTACGATGGTACATGTATGTTATAACGATATACCCCGTACGATGGTACATGTATGTTATAACGATATACCCCGTACGATGGTACATGTATGTTATAACGATATACCCCGTACGATGGTACATGTATGTTATAACGATATACCCCGTACGATGGTACATGTATGTTATAACGATATACCCCGTACGATGGTACATGTATGTTATAACGATATACCCCGTACGATGGTACATGTATGTTATAACGATATACCCCGTACGATGGTACATGTATGTTATAACGATATACCCCGTACGATGGTACATGTATGTTATAACGATATACCCCGTACGATGGTACATGTATGTTATAACGATATACCCCGTACGATGGTACATGTATGTTATAACGATATACCCCGTACGATGGTACATGTATGTTATAACGATATACCCCGTACGATGGTACATGTATGTTATAACGATATACCCCGTACGATGGTACATGTATGTTATAACGATATACCCCGTACGATGGTACATGTATGTTATAACGATATACCCCGTACGATGGTACATGTATGTTATAACGATATACCCCGTACGATGGTACATGTATGTTATAACGATATACCCCGTACGATGGTACATGTATGTTATAACGATATACCCCGTACGATGGTACATGTATGTTATAACGATATACCCCGTACGATGGTACATGTATGTTATAACGATATACCCCGTACGATGGTACATGTATGTTATAACGATATACCCCGTACGATGGTACATGTATGTTATAACGATATACCCCGTACGATGGTACATGTATGTTATAACGATATACCCCGTACGATGGTACATGTATGTTATAACGATATACCCCGTACGATGGTACATGTATGTTATAACGATATACCCCGTACGATGGTACATGTATGTTATAACGATATACCCCGTACGATGGTACATGTATGTTATAACGATATACCCCGTACGATGGTACATGTATGTTATAACGATATACCCCGTACGATGGTACATGTATGTTATAACGATATACCCCGTACGATGGTACATGTATGTTATAACGATATACCCCGTACGATGGTACATGTATGTTATAACGATATACCCCGTACGATGGTACATGTATGTTATAACGATATACCCCGTACGATGGTACATGTATGTTATAACGATATACCCCGTACGATGGTACATGTATGTTATAACGATATACCCCGTACGATGGTACATGTATGTTATAACGATATACCCCGTACGATGGTACATGTATGTTATAACGATATACCCCGTACGATGGTACATGTATGTTATAACGATATACCCCGTACGATGGTACATGTATGTTATAACGATATACCCCGTACGATGGTACATGTATGTTATAACGATATACCCCGTACGATGGTACATGTATGTTATAACGATATACCCCGTACGATGGTACATGTATGTTATAACGATATACCCCGTACGATGGTACATGTATGTTATAACGATATACCCCGTACGATGGTACATGTATGTTATAACGATATACCCCGTACGATGGTACATGTATGTTAAAATACTGGCTCCTTTCCCGTTCGTCAACCTGAACGTTAAAATGAACCCGTATGAGCGTGAAACGCAAATAGATAAAACCATTTTTGGTTTACCTTCATGTACTCCAAGCGAATCAATTTCTTCTGAAAGAAGACTCTTGATAATTTCTGAGAGAGGAAGAAGAAGAAAAAAAACCTATCATATCAAATAACCAGGAATTCTGACGCTAAATCAATATGCATCTTATCTCGCTGCTTTTAGTGAAAGCAGTAGATATGATTTGAAGACAAAAATGACAACTAAAGAATCTCCAATTTCAGACATTCTTCTAATATATCTCATCATGTTTGCCTACTCAAACTGGGAATGAATTTGGAATACCTTCGGATATGATATTTGATCCTCGCAATTCTTATCTTTCAATTCAATCTAAGCCACTAATATGCCGGTGGCCTATTTATGTACCAGCTCGATTACAAAAATCTACAAAGAAGGCAAAGACGCCAGTGTTGCTCTCTCAAATATTACCAATTCCATGTCAGTATGTACAAGAATCCAACTGTAATATTGGCGACCATTGCGAAAATGCCTGTGACTTTGAATTGATGTCAATCATTTGTAAATTGCCTTACAAAATATTGATCTTTTAATATCTAAAGAATAGTAGTCTTAAATGTTCATATGGTTCAGTAAATATTTACTTTGATAAGCTTTCTGCATCGACAATTCAAATTTTAAACGGATGCTTCTTTAA
Organism: Mizuhopecten yessoensis; assembly: GCF_002113885.1. Lineage (NCBI taxonomy): Eukaryota > Metazoa > Mollusca > Bivalvia > Pectinida > Pectinidae > Mizuhopecten > Mizuhopecten yessoensis. Next base: position 550,254 of record NW_018408790.1, on the reverse strand, counting down.
TTCGTATTTGTAATAAGTGCCCATCAATGTTGTTATTCAGAATGTATTTCCTTTGTCTTGTTTACAACGTCAAAAAGACACCGCTTTATGCTTTATTCATAATTGATATGACAGATAGTTTTATATTTTGATGATACATGTATCTGCTGAACAATAGGACATGGATGCATTTAACACATCACAGTGACATCTAGTGGTAGAGTCGAGTGATCATTATCTAATAAATAAACTTCGAACCTCTTTGAATCGATAGATATAGAGTAAAGGTGAGAATAAACCGTTTAAACTTACTAAAATTACTGTCACTCCAAAAATATTTCCGTCAGCGTTCCCAGAAAAAAGAGTCTTGGTCAAACCAATTGCTAACGGACCAAACGAAACAACATACATAAGAACAAATAGAAACAATGTCTTGAATATGTCTTTGACAAGATTTACACTTGAATTCGCATTAGCAGTTTCAGTTTGGTTTTCAGTGTTAAACCTGAGATTACGTACGGATTGCTGTAACTTTCTGACCTTATAGAGAAGGAAAAAATATTGAACTATTACACCGATATACATGGGTGAGAACAAAGCAATAAATCCGTTAACTGCAGAGTTACAGTTTGTGAGAAAATCCTCAACGGTATTTTCCTCCATAGGACAACCCAGGGACGACAATACCACTAACACACAAATGTACCCTGCGCAGACTACCCACGTGACGACAATAGTGAAAGTTCGGTATTTATCAGTCAACAATAATGAAGTATCTGGAAAATATATTATTTGGAGTGTACGTTCTAGACAAATAAGGAATGTCTGTGCCAATGAAATAAGAATTGCTGACAATGACACAATGGTTGTAAATAGACATCGCCACAATGGAATAACGTCCAAATTGCTCTGGAAATAGTGGTCAATGGCTGCAGATCCGAATAGTAGGTCGCTGAAGCTCAAACAGAGAATGAAATACACGGATGTCTTTTTCCTCAGTGTTGGCATCGTAATGGTCATCAGAAAAATGATCAGATTCCCGACTGTAGACAGCAATGCTTGGATAAATATAATCAGCAGCAGGTACGGTTTCATTGACAACTCTATGTTTCCAACAGTGTGTTTGTTATTTCCAACGCTTGTCTAGAAAAAAAGGTAGGACATTATGGTTTAAAAAGCATATATTCGAATGATTGACATCATGTTTGCTATGTAGAGGATTACCGGTCTGAAAGAGTGAAGGGTTGTGGATGTAACTTCTATAAATGGACATTCTTGAACACGATATAAGGATTCCCACTCCACTTCCAAAAACTGTATCTAAGTTTTGGAAACGTTTGTTTGTATCACTTTAGCTTTAACAACCAATTCTGAAGAGAAAATTATACCTTGTGGAAAGAGGAATGACAAAGACAAAAATAAATAATCACTATAGTGGTCTAAGTGTACAAAAATATTCTAGTTAAAACCTTAATACAGTGCGGCTAAGATCCTTAATCAATATAAGAAATACTTAAAATTTCAAATGAACATGCGAATCCTCTCCTTTCTTTATATGCTTCTAAAACTTGTCAGTTTCAAACTGTATGATGTCAATAGGAAGAAAATATATCTAAATCGTAGATATGGATCAGTACTTGATTAGTTTTGAGAGCAACTGATATTAATACGTTTAACCGAAATATAAGTCACCTGTATTAAATTGACCAGTACGTGGGCCGGAAAGATAATAACTCTTACGGATTATAGCGTAGAGGTAGATAGTACGAAACTTACCTCGTCAGTATTGGTGGAAAATGTTGTATTGTTCATTTTATAATTATTTCCTTTTTTCCCGGGTAACGTCACCGTTTGGTAGTCTTCAACTCCTGCTGAGTAAAATCAAGACAATACATTTGAAAATACATTATATTTTTTTTTTTTTTTTTTTTAAGGTTCAAATTGTTTTATTCCCCCAGCATCTTTGGGAGGGATGCCAGGGTTGGGGTGCCCCGGGATCATCCCTCTTACATAATATAGCCTCATGCAAAAGGCCTCTTTCTCTTCATTCTGTCTTTCTTTTCCATTCATTCTTTCATACTCAAACTCAAAATCATTCATTCTTTCATACGTATATTTCATTCATTACAATAACGATAATATTTATTTTGATTAAATTAATATATTAAATTACATCAACCATTCCTTCTTTATATATTCAAATATTGAAAGTATTTTTACATTTATAAATTCATTTACATGCCAAAAATTCTGCTTTATTGATTTGGGATTGCCATATTGTCCTAAAATTTAGACAAGATAAAACCGAATTGATGTACTTTGAATGATGTTGTTTTTCATGTGTAATTTGGATTAATTTAAGAAGGAATGTCTGGGGAAATAAAAAAAAAGAGTACAAATACTAATGTACCTAGCAATTTAGACCTATATACATAAACACAAAAACATAAACAGTGTACACTTATGTGAAATTCAACTACAAATTATGTATCCATAAATACATAATACACACACTCGAAATGACAAATATGTTACTTGAGTCATACATATATACCACACATAATTGTACACACATACACTCGTACTAATACACACACATCCTCGCATGCCTGACAGCATATAGATATTGCAAACATTCTTTATATTAAGATATTAATATGTGGATACATCCATCCTTTCTATTACAATAATTAATTATATATTTACCATACTATTTGGGTCTACACATACACATAAACCAATTAACATACTTATCAACATAACACATACACAAGACAGATATAATACATAGATGTACGCCTGTTATTTACTTAAATACCAAAAATCTTTCTTCATGTTTTAATTAATTCTTTACGGGTTGTAAGTTTACCCGGATATGCAATTGATATTAAAAGCTTTTTTCTCAAATATTAAGGGGAGACCACTTTTGGTTAAACTTGTTCATTGTGTTATTCAAAGAAGACATCTTTTTTTCAATCTGTTGTTGTTGAATAATACGTCTTTTTCCACCATTGAAAGACGTTTCAATATTTTTGAATCGACATGTATAGATACAATATTTAATAATCAGTATGAGATAGTTAATGATAGATGGACCCTTTTCACAAAAAAATAACACATCCTTGATATTCATATGATCAATAATGATAATATTGTTATTCAAGTCATTCACCCAAGCTATTAAATCATTCCATATATTATTTATTTTCACACAGTTAAAAAATAAGTGTTCAATTGATTCTGGTGCATCTCTACAAAAAGTACATAGATCCTCATCCTTAACATTAATTTGGTAAAGAAAACTGTTTGTTTTTATATTCTATGAAGAATCTTAAATTGTAGATTTTGAAGTTTTGTGTCAATTGTCACCAGAAAGCTTGTTAAATAAATTTTCTCCCAACCTATATCATCATTTAAATTTGTATTTAACTTTCTATTCCATTTTTCCTGCCTTTCAACTGGATAATGTTTGTAGTAAGCAACAATCGCTTTATAAACATATCTAAGATCTTTTGCTTGAAGAAGTCTTCTTAAAAAGTTAATGTTTTCTGATTGATTGTTGATCAATGGTTGTTGTCGTATTATGTTTAAGTTTTCTCTTGGAATATGGTCTATTACTGCAAAACATTTAGTCTTAATATCATTGAATGACAAAAACTGATAATTATTGTCCAACAAGTCCTTAACTGTCTTCACCCCATTCCGTTCATATTCAATAAATTGTTTGAAACTAGGAACTGGTATGTAATTCAAAAGACCATCACCAAGAAAACTTGATACTTCATTATTATCATCTTTATATTCTTTCCATGCTAAAATAATATCTTTCCAGAAAACATTACTTATATTTTTCGATATTTCCTCCAGTTTTGATTATTTCAAATTCCATAATCTCTTCCCTCCAAATTTACTAAAATTAGATTTTGCTAAACTTTGCCAGTCCCCATTTCCATCATATAGCCTTTTCACCCACTTAATTTTCAGGTATTTCATAAAACTATCAATGTGTATCATCTTTAAACTTCCTTCTCCATATTCAAGAATCATTGTTTCCCGTTTGATTTTGTCAGGTTTGTACCCCATTATAAATCTATAAAAAACTATGTTAATTTCGCTTATCCAGTTTTTACCTGGATTTGGCAGTGAATACAGTAGATGTGTTATAAGTGGTAGTGCCAGTGTTTTAACAACTGTGATCTTTCCTAAAAGAGTAAGATTTCTTTTAAACCACATTCCAAGCAATTTTCCTATTTTTGATAGCTTTTCTTTAAAATTTAATTCAATGATTTCAGATAACTCCAAAGAAAAATGTATACCAAGAAGTTTAAAGTTTTTTGAAGACCAATCAAATTTATGTTCAGGGCATAAAATCTCTTCTGAGTATTTCTTGTTTCCGATCCATATCAATCGACACTTATCTATGTTAAGTTTAAGTCCAGATACTGTAGAAAATATATTGAAGTCATTTATAGTACTTGACAATGACTTTGAAGAACCATTTAGGAATAAAGAGGCATCATCTGCATATTGACCAAGCAAATATTCTCTATTGTTTATTTGTACACCTTTGATACTTTGATTTTTTTTCAATTGTATAGCCAAAATTTCAACGCCTATCAGGAATAGATATGGAGAGATGGGATCCCCTTGTCTACATCCAGGTTGTACATCGAAAAATGATGAAAAATACCCATTATTAATTATTCTGCTTATTGCATTGTGATAGAAAATATGTATCCATTTAATCAAAGATTCATCAAAATTGAAAGATTTTAAAGACCTATGAATAAAACTCCATTCTATCGAGTCAAAGGCTTTTTCAAAATCAACAAGTAGCAATAAACCAGACGTATTTGTTTCTTCTAATTCATGCATTATATCATATACTAATTTTGTATTTTCTCCAATAAACATATTCCTCATAAAGCCTTTATGTGTATCATTTATAATTGAAGGCAGTACTGTTTTAAACCGGTTTGCTATAGCAGAAGAAGCAATTTTATAGTCAGTATTAAGTAAAGTTAAAGGTCTCCAGTTTTTTTTATAAATCTTCTGTCTTTGGATTCTTTTGGAATACATGTTATAATTCCCTGGTTTTGAAATTCTGATAATGAGCCATGAGTATATGCATAATTTATAGATTTTTATAAAAAAAAATGTAAAACTCACTGGTAAACCCATCCGATCCCGGACTTTTTCCATTTTTCATATTAGCTAGTGCTTTACTACATTCATCAATTGTAATCAGACCTTCACAACTTTCCTTTTTTACCAGTTGTAAATGTTTTCCATGATTAAATAGAGGTGAATCATTATTGCATGCCATTTTACTTGTATAAAGATTTTCTCTGTGAATGCAATTCTGTATTCGTTTTATCAAGTGTTTACATTTTAAAATAACACCTTTGTCACCTTTTCAAAGAAAGAATATATCGAAAGATAAAATAATGTCAGTCATTTAACAATGAAATTGTCAAAGAAGAAACAAGAGGATACCAAAGCGTACAAAATTAAAATGTCATTTTAACACTAACTTGATAAAACTGGGGCAAAATATGCTAGTAACAACAAAACCACGAGAGACACTAACACACATTATCAACTACGTCGGCACTCACATCGCGCAAGGAAATGGAATATTTGATTACCTCAATCATGAACAAATCATTGGAGTCAAAGGTTCCCTTATGTTTGAAGGAGGCACTTGTTAGACCATGGTTAAAGAAGCGTGGAATGGACAAGGAGGAGTTGAATAACCACCGCCCAGTATCAAATCTGCCTTTTCTGTCTAAGATCTTAGAGAAGGTTGTTTCCCGGAAGGTAAGAGGTTCATCTCCATACAAACAGTCTCCATGACAACATGCAATTGGCCTACCGCATGGGACACTCTACTAAGACGGCCCTCCTACTTGTACATAATGATATAGCTTCTGCATTGGATAACAAGTGCAGAGCGGTGATTGTCATGCTGGACTTGTCAGCTGCATTTGACGTCATCGACCATGGCATACTTTATTAAAGTCTGGAATATTCTTATAGAGTGACTGATACCGCACTATGCTGGATACAGTCTTATCTGAGTGAACGACGACAGTGTGTTGCCATCAGATATTCCACCTCACATCACAAAGTACTAGATTTCGGGGTTCCTCAAGGGTCGGTGTTAGGACCACGTAAATATTTTATGTACTCCAAACCGATTGGAGATATTTGTCGTCGCCATAGCCTTCGCTACATTGCTATGCCGATGACACACAAAATGTTCATCAAACCACAGGACAGTTGGAATGCAGTCTCAGAAAGTCTGGAAGCTTGTCTGATAGATATCAGTATCTGGATGAACGCCAACATGCTTAAACTTAATCAGGAAAAGACGGAACTAATCGTCTTTTCCCCAAAGTGTCAGCAAACAATGACTCTCCAGCTCAAGTTCGGTGCCAGAGCTATTGAAACTGTTCCAGCCGTTAAAACCCTAGGGGTATGTATACTTTGATAGTTCACTGAACATGGAGAAACAAGTGAATGCTATTGCCAAGTTCTGTTACTATCAGATCAGGAACATCGACTGTTTTCGGCAGTTTATAACTGCAGATGCATGCAAGATTTTGGTGCATTCACTTGTTACTTCTCGGTTGGATTATGGTAACGCCCTGCTCTGTGGTATATCTGACATACTAACTAGTCGTCTGCAGAGGGTCCAGAACACTGCAGCACGGTTAGTTGCTCGTACTCGAAAGAGATAGCACATCACGCATGTGCTTTATTCGTTGCACTGGTTACCTGTACGGTACAGGTAGCAGTGCAAAATTCTGGTGTACACATACAAGGCATTGAATCTCCTCAGTACCTACAGGAACTTGTTACCCTGTATCAGCCGTCACGATCACTGCGGTCGGAGTCGGAATCTGTGTTGTGTGTCCCAAAATCTCGAACTGTGACCTACGGAAACAGTTAGTTTGGGAGGGTTTCGGCTACGTTGTGGAATAGCTTACACTCTGCTATTAGAAAGCCAAACACCCTGGCCAAGTTCAAGAGGGACATCAAAACTTAGCTCTTCACGTCTGCATTTTAGAATCCTTGCAAAGACGTCATGGAAATACCACCTTTTATTTGTTCAGTTATGTTCACATTACTTGCTTACATGTATAAAGGTGATTGTAAGCCTTTGTTTTTTGTTTTCACAATTATAACCATTACTATTATCCATATGTTGTAAAGCGCTTTAGAGTAATTTTACAAATTATATAGGGCGCTATATAAATGTTGTACATTATCATTATTAATATTTCGCAATGAGATCATGGCGGTGAAAATATCACTTTTAAAACGACGTGTTGTCATATTGTGCATGATAAAATTGAAAACATAGCAGATTCTTAAGATTTCGAAAGTTAAGAAAGACTTTGAGCGAGATTTTTGTTTACTTTTTCATAACTGTAGAAGCAAGCGATTCCATAAAAACTACAAACACATATTCATATTGACTAAATAAAATGTAAAACATATTTGTTTAACCGGATACATATGATATACTACATATATGTTTTACTGGCATTTAAATATGTTATATATATGAGAAATAAGATCAAACACACAGGGGTTTTCTTTGAAGTGATGGTCGATAATCAGGTTGATCTTACTCGACTTTACTCGAATTTTGTTTCAAATTGTATATAAATAGTTGACATTTATTTAAACATGATAACCATCCATCACTGGTTTTGGGGGGCTTTTTCTGCTACAACGTTCAAACTTATCATGTCACATAATAAAAATCTAAAAAATGTTCTTTAATTTTACATTTATTTTTAGGGACGATGTGCTGTCTTTAAATAACAAATGTTTCATTGACTACGTTGACCGTATATGTATGTCATCCTAGGCTTGGAATCAAATACACTGTAGACACTAAGATCTTTACCTTCAACATGATCAACAAGAACAGTTCACTTGTAAGCTGAACGATAAGCGGAACTTTCCCTTGCTTAACAGTGTCATAATTGCTCCCAAACCTAGAGTGCTTACATATCGCTGGTGATTAAGTGTTGAATAGCTTTCTCCAAATATCGTGACTTCTGGAATGAAGAAACATTTAATGGCTATGAGAAAATTGCGTTTTACTGGTTAAATATTATCTGCTACAGTATATAATTAACTGTCGACGGACAGACTGACAATGCAGCCTCTACAAGGACGTAGGCTGGTAACGACTATGGACACATTGTTATGGTCGTCTCGTGATCTTTGAAATAATACTCGTTAGTTCGCCTTGTTGCTTTGTTGTCATTTCCCGAGTTAGCGATGTGAGAACGTGAAATTACTTGAATTTGACCTAGATTCACATAACAAGTGTTGTCCAAGAAGCACAATAATAATAATTAATAATAATTGGAGGTGCTTATATACCGCTTTATCACAACCTAGTTCGTAGGTCGTCTCAAAGCGGTTCACAAATTAGTATCCGTGGTTATAGGGCCTTTGCAACCAGACAATACATTTCTCAACTCCCTGGGGAGCATACAGCTGGAGCTATCATTTCGGCGCTGACAGCTAGCATTCAATAATTCTAGCACTGCCCAACCACGTACTCATTTACAGCTGAGTAGACTGGAACAAGCGGAGTAAAGTATCTTGCTCAAAGATACAACACATTGCCGTGCCGTGGCGCGAACCCGCAACCCGTCGGTCACGAGTCCGGCGTCCTACCACTGGACTACCGTGCCACCTAAACACGTTAAATACAATACGCTTCCACTTATAGGAAACATGTCTCCATTGAAATATTTTCCTTGATCATATCATGCCCTAGATTTATCGATTTTGAGTTCAACTTACGGATATAAGTTGACACTTCGCTGTTCTTTTGTTGTTTCATTTGTCTAAATCTTTGTGATTTTTATTTAGCGATACAAAAATAAAAACATCATAATTGAAACGAAAATATCATACCATAAAAACATTCATCCATTTCAATAGGCTAGTACAGTTTTAGAAAGGGATTGTTGGGAAAGATAGAGTGGCGAGGAAGATAAGGAAGTGTCTTTGACTAGATTTTTGTAATTCAATTTGTAAATCGTCCAATAACAACTGCAGCACAAAAAATATATCTTTAAAATACAGATATTTTATCGTGTTATCATTTCGGCAGTTTAAATATCAGCACAGTCGAGGCAATATACAGAACACATCATTAAATTGTAAAAAAAAAACAAAAAAAAAAACCATTTGATTCTGCATTCCGTTTTAAATTGTGTTCTGGACTCTGTATCATACAACAGTCAACAATGTAAAAGCCAACATATATACAGACGACATTGCTCACCAGATAATATTAAAGGAAAAGGAGAGGACAAATCATTAATATATTAAAAAAACGTGTTATATATAATATAATCATACTGTCTTTCGTAGCACATTAAAATGAAAATGAGAAGTTTGTTAATAAAATTACCGTATTGGTCAATTAGAAATTCTTACCAACCGAACGTAAATAAAAACTAAGCTTCTTACCTTTGTACGCCAATAAATATTACGGTGATTCTTTTAAGGAGTAAAAAGTCCTTTTTTCCTTTAAGCACTATTAACGTCGAGTACCGCCGTTCATGCCTGCTTTCTGGGCTTGTTTGTGTGAAAATCTTGTATTCTTCCTCACTTGCACAACTGAAACGCGCTATAGATATCACTGATTATAGCGACCTGTTGGTGTGGTTCTGACAGGTGTGCTGTATATTGCAAAACGGCATACAATACGAGCAACACAGAAACGTACTGTCAACAGTCAAAATCAATAACATATTTCATCAAGATCATGACACTTTCGTTGACCAGGTAGCTCAGTCAGTTACTGTATATTTCGCGGTTTCATATTCATTATATATTCGCGGGGGTTGACTTTCGCTGTGCACCCGAATCCCATGTGTCATGCAAAGTATTTTGAGTGAGATCATTTAAGGGTAATACCTCGAAATATAGGTCAACCGTTTGAAAACACTGATCCCGAGCGTCGTCATCCGCAAGTGACTTCACCCGAAATAAAATAAAATGTGTATGTACCTTTGTAAGAGTAAACTGTAATCAATTTATCACCTACTGTGTACACATAAATAAGTTGTGGCCACTAATATGTAAGTGTTGTTTTTACATGGACTGCCCAAGTGTCCGGTGATGATCTGATTTGAGTTCATTTCAGCTTGTATAACACCGGTGGGTATAGGTATTTTCAACATAAGATCTGTAAAAATGGTTGACATTTTCGATAATTTCGCTGGTGTTAAGAATTCGCGGATATTAGTCAAAGCGCGAATAAAGCGAAATTAAAACCCCACGAAATATAGCGCTATACAGTAACAATCTGAAGTCCATGAATCGAATTCTGGTATGGCCGTGCGGATGTTAAGTTTTTAATTTTGTTTTGTTAATTTCGTTTTAATCTTTTTTTATACAAGTCTCGCAATACAGGTTATCTATACAAAATAATCTTGATGTTTTAATAACACAGTGCGGTGTGTGTAACCGACATCGCTACAAGCAGTTTAAGGAGCCATTAAAACCACATCCGATACCTGACAGGCCGTGGCAAATTCTCGCGTCTGATTTGTTTTATTTCAATGGTGACAGGTATATAGTGCTAGTTGACTATTACTCAAAATTCTTTGAGATCACTAGGCTCACTGACTGGAAAAGTAGTACCCTTATTTACTGTCTCAAACAGCAGTTTTCACGCCACGTCATACCAGAAGTACTCAAAACTTATACAGTCCAGAGAGTTTAGAAAATGCACATCCTCATATGGAATCGAACACGTAACGTCATCTCCATGTTATGCGCAGAGTAACGGCTTAGCAGAACGTACCTACTGTCAAAAAACTACTGAAAAAACATTTGAAGACAACAAAGATCCTTACTTAGCCATTCTAGAGCTACGCAATACTAAAATTACAGGGCTTGATATGTCTCCTGTTGAATTATTGACAGGAAGGAAAACGAGAACAGTCATGCTAACAAGGACCTTACTGCTCAAATAGCCTTATGACACAGAGAAAGTCAAACAACAGCTTCAGGAAAAGCAAATACAAACAAAAAAGCATTTTGACAGGTCATCAAGGTCACTTCCTGATCTTAAACCTGGTGATGTTGTTAGAATGTGAAATGATGACTCAAACACTTGGGAACCAGTTCAGGTTGTACAGGAATCTGGAGAACCATGATCCTTTATTGTGCGTAACAACAATAACAAAGTCTACAAGAGGAACCGTCGTCATCTCTTAAGAAACACAAGAAAAACATCAAGAACCGTGCGAAATTGAACGTCCATATACTTCGCATGACTCCGTGCCAACTATGCCTTATTCAGACTGTAAGAATTGATCAATTAAACGAGATTTATTGATGTTTGATTAAGATTCCACACTTGTATATATGGTACCGAGGGATTTCGTGAGATGACACAGTCGTGCGAGTGGTCAGTCTTGAAAGCAATAACAGTAAGATGCAATGTTTTGTTAAAATGCATATATATTACCATTTATACATAATAATTAATAAAAACCCTGATAGGGTAGGGTACGAATACAAACATACAGGGTGGGCACGTAATCCCTCAGTACCGTATATGCAAGTGTGGAATCTTAACCAAACATCAATAAATCTCCTTTAATTGATCAATGCCACACTTCCGTATATATGCTCACTGAGTGACCTCGTGAGAGTTATATAGGCATATTACTCGTATCCTGTCGGAACAATATTATGGTGTTTTGACTTATAGCATCTAATAGCAGCTGTCTCTAGATATGCTCATAAAATGCATCCATGTGATTTCAAGAATTGTTTCAATTATTTGTTACACATGCTCAGAATTGGGTTACTAAATGAAGTGTCACAAACCACTGATTTATGGTAAAACTTCCTTAATACGCATTCAGAGCTCCAACCTGGAGTTCTCAGTATTGTAGAAATTGGTAAAGTTTTTGCTGCAAAGGAGGGAGATGCCGAGCGAATGGTGAGTGCTTTAAAAGTCCTTAGTATCAATACCAGAATATTTTAGCATTGTCTTTATCCATCTGCTGATGGTGTCCTTCGAAACTCCCACATATGGTGTTGTATGACTGATGAAGAGTTTCACCTCTTTACCCCTTAATGTTTTTGTTTCCTCAATATATGCAGAGAGGTAAGTCACAATACAGAGGTTTTAATCAACAGAGTATCTCTCTAAGACAATTTCAGGTAAATGGTATCCTGATCTAGTTTGTTTCAAAATGTCTCCAATACGTAGCTTGACAAGATTGTCGGTGAAGTGAATGTTTTCAATATTCAATAGGTGGAGTGTTTGTACTCGTTGACCGGTAAGCAGCCCCGATAAAGTGGCTGTGGACATGGTTAACACTTTCCAAACTCTGTCAATCGGGTCACCTAGTGATTTCAGATAAGTTAACACAATCTGCACATCCCATGTATTATTATATCTGGGCAACGTTGGTCTAATGTTGAACGCTCCTTTCATAAATTGTGTAATGAGTATACTCGTTTGAATGTCGGTGTTACCCTGAATGTTTGCTATTACTGATATCGCAGACCTAGCCGAGTTTAATGCCTTATACCCCATACCCGCACTATGGAGAGACGTCAGGAATTCCAAAACACTTTTTACATTTCGAGAAAATGGATCACTATGTTGTCTGTCACAAAATGACAACCATTTTTTGTGATATGTCCTGTATTGTCGTTTCGTGGAATCGCGCCATGATTGTAGGGTAATATTGGTTGTATATGACGAAATTCCCTGGCTTTTGATGGCTTCCCCGATATTCTGAAAGCAGTCAGGTGAAGTTTTCCTAGCAGCAGATGTGTCATTTGTCTGTCTTGTGGCATTACTAGAGTGTCCTTTTTCACAGGTAATAAATGAGGCTCTGCTACCACCAGCCTCAGAAGTCGAGGGAACCAACACTGTGTTGTCCATAGAAACAGGTCTGCTTGGTCTTCCCCTACCTTTTTTAGCACTGGTCCCAACAAACTGAAAGGAGGGAAGGCATAATGAATATTCATTCCAAATCAATGAGAAAGCATCTATAGCGATGGCCCCTGGATCAGGTCTCCAGGACACAACGTTCAACCTGATGATTGATGCGTGACGCGAACAGATCGACAGTGGGCTTGTTGAACATGTTAAATAATTCCGATAACACCGTTTTGTTTAACATCCGTTCTATGTCTATGGTGAAATGTCGTGATTCATGGTCAGCTTTGGTGTTGTCTACCCCTGGCAGGTGGGCTGCGGTCAGCCAGTTATTGTTGTGTTCTGCCCACATCCAAATCTGTCTCGTTATGTCATTACATGTCGACTTGGTGCCCCCTTGTTTGTTCAGATATATAACTGCTGTCATATTGTCCACGAACAGCTTGATGTGCGAGTTTTGGATGTCTCGACAGAAAGTCTGCAAAGCTAACACAAGAATTCCACGGAAGTGGATGTGTCGCCTGCGCAGGAAGCTGGGAGATTACGATGAAATATATACCCTTTTCATTTCAAGAAATAATGTTAAAAGTAAGCAATAATCATAGATTATGTTTTTGGATGGCATCATTTTGTTATATAATCTGTTATTCTGGGAAAAATACGATATAAGATATCTTATATACTATATGAGATATCTTATATAATATATAAGATATCTTATATTCCATATGAGATATCTCATATAGAAATTAAATGAGATATCTTATATAAGTAAATAAGATATCATATATACTATATAAGATATCTTATATCGCATATAAGATATCTCATTTAATTTACTATATAAGATATCTCATATAGCTATATAAGATATCTTATATAATTGAAATATCGTTGCTATATAAGTTATCTGATATAGAATGAGATTTCGTGGCATTAAAAACCAGAAACTAATTTCTCCCTCGAGAATCATTCGGAGCACATTCAGGATTGCATCGGGCGCAATGGCGGAGAGGGATGGTACGGATGCTGTATTTTCCCTAGGCCTAGCTCGCCTCGTCTCTCTTATAGCGGTCAAAGCAGAGGCTGCCATTTCCCGCACTCTTGAAGTGGGCTCAGACATAATGGCGGCGACAGGAACACGTGTTGTTACAACAAGCCTACTGTCCCTACGTAGATCCTCGAGATATTCCGGACGGGGAGACTTCATTTTCGACATTTTTTTAAAGTCTTGTTCCTATATAAGATATCTTATTTAGTAACGAGACTTTAATTATATAAGATTTCTTATATAGAAAATTAAATGAGATATCTTATATACGATATAAGATATCTTATATATCATATAAGATATCTTATATATCATATAAGATATCTTATATAGGATCTCATTTAATTTCTATATAAGATATCTCATATAGTATATAAGATATCTTATATATTATATAAGATATCTCATATACTATATAAGATATCTCATATACTATATGAGATATCTTATATACGATATAAGATATCTTATATACTATATAAGATATCTTATATGCTATATAAGATATCTTATATATTTTTTTGAAATACAGGATCGACATTGCTCCTTGAATAAATGTTAAGTTGGCTTGCCATAGATTTCCCATAAATAAATGAATAAACTTGTGGATAATGATGTAAAACAGCTAGTGTAGTCAATAACATTTGGAGTAAGACGGCATTTCAGAGGTATACACGGTGGGTCAAGTGGTAGATCGAAGCCGTCCAGTATACAGTTTTAGTGAAGTTTCTATTTATAGTAACAGTGACATTGACCTTTGACCTTCGGACCTGAAAAACAATCCCAAGCAAGCACTTTTGATAAGGAAGCACTGCATAAAGTTTGAGTTTGATCTGCCAAAGGAAACTCAAGTTATCGCACGAAAACAGATTTTCTATTTATAGTAACAGTGACCTTGACCTTTGACCTTCGGACCTGCAAATCAATCCAAAGCAAGCACTTTTGGCAAGGAAGCCGGCATGAAGTTTGAGTTTGATTGGCCCAAGAAAACTCAAGTTATTGCACGAAAACAGATTTTCTATTTATAGTAACAGTGACCTTGACCTTTGACCTTCGGACCTGAAAAGCAATCCCAAGCAAGCAATTTTGGTAAGGAAACACTGCATGAAGTGTGAGTTTGATCGGCCAAAGGAAACTCAAGTTATCGCACAAAAACAGATTTTCTATTTATAGTAACAGTGACTTTGACCTTTGACCTTCGGACCAGAAAAGCGATCCCAAGCAAGCACTTTTGGTAAGGAAGCACTGCATGCAGTTTGCGTTTGATCGGCCCAAGGAAACTTAAGTTATCGCACAAAAGCCTCTGTTCGGACGCCGACATAGCAAAACCTATGTGTCACCAGCTTTTCGCAGGCGACACAAAAACAGCTTTTAACTCAAGCACGTTTATGTCTAAGTCAGTCTCTATATCTGACCACATGCCACCTATAGACTCGGCAGTGTCAACCACAGTAGCCCCCCAGCCATATCCCGAGGCATCAGATGTCAAGGTCACCTGTGGCGGTGTCAGGGTCACTGCCTTGCATGTCAACTCAATATTATCGATCCACCACATTATGTCTTCCTTACATTCATGTGAAATGGCAAGCCAAGTTGTCATTTATGCATGGAGCAATGTTGATCCAGNTTCAAAATCTCTAGTTTTTTGTAATGTAAAGCAGCATATTTCACTCCTTGCTCACAAGCGATCGGGGTGCCTGTCAGTTCAGAAAATTGTCTGATTGTACAAGTGTCTCTATGCATAAAAGTCTCACGTAAATTCTTTATCTTGGTCACTTTGTCTGCTGCTGGTTTCACAGTCATGTCAATAGAATTAAGTACAAACCCCAGGTATGTTATACGCTGTGTAGGTTCCAGGATAGATTTGCGGAGGTGAACTGTGAACCCCAAAGAGTTCATAAGACTAACGGTGTCGGTCACATCGTCCAAACATTGTTTTTGTGAGTCTCCCAATAACAGTGAATTATCATTGTAACTCGTTATATGTCCGCACTTTCGTAACGTAGAAAACATGCATTTCATGATTTTTGTAAATACACGTGGTGCACAAGACAACCCATTCGCGAGACAATTGAACTGGTATAATTGGTCATCCCAGTAAAATTTCATGAATTCTCCATCTCGTTCAGCGACCGGGATCGAATAATAAGCGTCTTTTAAATCTACCGAGGCAAAGAAACAGTCTTTCCTCTTCAATACGATGGCCGATTTTAACGTATCCATTTTAAAATGATGATGTTCGACAAATTATTTAAGAGAGCTTAAATTTAGGATGATACGGACCGTCCCATTTTTTTTCATGCGAGGAAAAATGTTTGAGATGTTTTCACCATCGTTGTGTACGGTTGGTTCAATGTGCTTCGCGATAAGCTTGGGTATTTCTTTGACAATGAGTTCTCTCTCTTTTGGGGGAAAGTTTAAAGGCCTTGCGGCCCTACACTGATTTGGAAACTGTTCAAAAACAATCGAGAAACCGTTCAGACTATTCAATATCCAGTCATCAGATGAAATATTATGCCAGTTATTTAAGAATGAGGCTGTTTTCCCAGAGTGAAAATATTCAGGTGTATTCTGAAGTTGAGACAAAAAATTAGAAGGCATGTGGCTTACCTTCGACAAATCTAGTCCAGTCCTTCATCCCAGCATGTTACTGGCCAAATATCATTATCCTATGCCTCTTAATTATTCAGGAGAAGTTGTTTAAAGAGTTTTTAAGACAATTGACCCCTGTTACCTTGAAAATGGATGAAGGTCATTCATTTGAACAATCTTGGTAGCCCTTCATCCCAGCATGCAACTGGCTAAATATCATCACCCTGGGCATTTTGGTTATTCAGAAGAAGTTGTTTGAAGATGTTTTAAGATAATTGACCCCTGTGACCTTGAAAAAGGATGAAGGTCATTCATTTGAACAAACTTGGTAGCCCTTTATCCCAGCATGCTACTAGCTAAATATCATCACACTAGGCCTCTTGGTTATTAAGAAGAAGTTGTTTAAAGTAAAATATTGATCACGGACGTCGCACCACGGCATAAGCTCACCTGGCCCTAAAAGTTGTCCATAGTCGTCATCAACGTGAATCTTTGGGAATCCTGTGTTGTAAGTTTGTCCGTCAGTAGTCAACATCTATGATGGAAGTCATGATATTCTCATCAAGCTACTGCATACCGAATCAACTGCGACATGTAAACACCGTAGGTAGGGGAAGCCAGGATGCTGTTATCAAGAAAGAGAAAGTCAAAATCGTCCTGCTTATCGTATAGCTTAGTATTAAGCCGTCTCTTAGTTTCAGGTAGGTCTTCTTGAACTATAGATTAAGCCATTTCAAGATTTTAACATATTTGACCCCTGTGTGTTTGAAAGGAGGTCAACATCATTTATGTTAACATCTCTGACAGCCCTTCATTCCAGCTAGGCATATCTACTGGTCAAGTATCACGGCTTCTTAAGTCTTCTGGAACATGAGAAGCTATTTAAGTGACTTACTCACACAAGCTCACAGCCACATCCTGCTGTCCGTGGAAATTCACCCATTACCTTGTAAATAGGCCGGCACATTGCCAACCGTGATAGGCAACTCTCTCTGTAGGCAGTGTTCTCCCCAGAATTTTTTTGATGCGCTATGGCATCTACATTTTAACCCTTCCATCACAGCGCGGCGCTGCCAACCATTTCCATGTCGCAACCCATCAATCGTGCGCGACGCAACTTTGAGAAAGAAAACTAAACAAGAGTAATAATTGATGTACTTAATTCTAAATAAACAGTATTACTTAATAATCTTGACATTGCATTATTATTGCACATTTCCTTGCCCTTTACTTTTTCTTTCACATTTTTTTTATACCTACAAAAAAAATAGTCTGACTCAAGAAATTGATAATTTTAGCAAATTCATAGAAATAAATGAATGTGTGTCTGAGGATAAATAGATTATAATATCATTCAAACCAAAGATATTTATTTTGACACATTATTAATTAATTTTGAAATCAATGATTTATTTTTAAAAATCCCTTAGTTATGAAATTAACCAGGCCCAGCTACCTGTAAACAAAAAAAAACCTTAATTTTATCACACAATGCTGTTTTCAATGTAAACTTTAATGTAGTGATATCGTTATCAAATTGAATTATTGTAATTATCCAGTAAAAGTAATATTTTATTGTAACTTATCAAACTGGGAAAATTATGTGCTATTTATAAATTTGGCGCCTAAATAATTAACGCTTCAAAAGACAGTGCATCACAAATTACGTAAGATTATTCAGGTTATCAAAACAACATGGCTGCCACGTGCAGTCTGCTCATTTAATAAAAGCTAGTCTAATGAGGGTGAGGCTGATAGGAAAGGGGAGAAAAGATTATCATGATTTGTGAAAACTTTACTTGTAACGGTAAAATGCATGCGTAACAGTAAAATGGTGATGCGTAACAGCTCAAAATTTATGCGTAACGGTACCATTATGCTAAAACAGCCTGGGGTGTGGTCCCTACCGAATTGTAGGCTTTCTACCGTGTCCTCTGCTTTGGGGGACAATGAAGAAAACAAAATAAACTTTACCCATTACAATACAAGACTTTTATCATTTTTTTCTTCTATTCTACCTCTTTTATAACAAACTTCACCACTGTTTCTCTTGGCACATCAACCATTTAGGGCTGTTCCACAATTAACTCATTCACCCCTGAAATTTCATAATGAACTATTCCAACCTTTAAATTGGAAGAGTTCAAATGTGTCCTCAGGAGTGAATGGGTTAACTGTATGGGAGGGTGGGACGTACTTGGAAGCTGCCCATCGTATCAATACAAGTACTACGACATGACACCAATAGCTCCTGACATTACCACATGACTCATATTGCTTGATGGGATGTTCAGAATGTAGCAAAATCAAAAGCATGAAAGCTTTATCAGTTTCCAGGAAGACTAGGATTCTGCTGCTGCAATTAAGATCGTTGCCACCTTTCCAATATTTCATCATGTAATTGTAAGTAAATCCGAATTCAATATACAACAAACAACAAGACACAAGACTTCAGATAAAACAAATCTGTATAGATTTATTTCCTGTATTCATTCATTTCTTTGTGTTTATACACAAATTAATGACGAGAAAGATTTCAGATATGAAAGCTTTAACTAACACACAACATGCTGGTGATTGCATTTGTTTATCATGATCAGAAAGAATCTTTTCACATGAAAATTTATTTTAGTAATTGTTTTTAATTATGGGGTTCATTCATTCCAGTTCAGAAGTGTACTTGCTTACATTCAAAATGCAATGTTTTCTGTGACTACTGTAGAATCATTTATTTTCGTGGGGTTGAAATTTCATGGTTTTCATATACTAGCCTGTTTCAAGGACATTATATATCACTGATTTCTGATTTTCCCCTATCAATATCATACCAAATTGATGTTTTCGTGGGGATTTAATTTTGTGGATTTTTGTTATCCACGAAATAAACGAAATTTAATGTCCCACGAAAATTTTCGATTTTACAGAATAAACGCTATCAAACGCAATTTTACCAGCAAGGCTTTGAAACAACACATTTCTCTTAAAGATGTAAAAATTGTATATTGTGCACTTACAAGTTCATTTATGAACAGTGCCTCTCTCAAAAAAATTGTCATACTGTATACGTGTTCATGAACAAAAAGATAAATCCTGCAAACCCCTGTGCCAACCACACCAGGGAACGGAACATACAAATAAATTTCACATTCTGGCTACAGGGAAATAATTCTTTCAAAAATCCCCTCAAATATTGCATTATTAAAATATTGTAAATTTTAATTTTTACAGGTGCATTAATAGTCCAAAAAACATTAGAAAAATAATTCATCTATTTGAAATTTATTTGAGAATATTTTAATTGATCAGATGAATTAATTTGACATCGTTACTATTTAAAGTGAAAGATTTGAGAAATGTAGACCTTGTTCCTGGCAAATTCACCAACTATTAAAAAATTGGCAATGTTACAGCATATATTTAAACCTGAACAACGTCTTTCAACTCACATTGCAAATACCTATCGAAAATATCCTATTTAAATAATTAAACCCTAAAATTATCATTTTGTCATATAGACCATTTTGAAAATGGCCAAATTTTGTATTATAAATAAGACTGGGCATATGGTTTTACCAAACTTGACTAACATGACATGGTAAACTTCTAAACTGACCTTTCTTTTTTAAACTATACATACTAGGTTTAAACTCCATATGCACTTTCCATGATACAGCTAACAAAACTAAGTTTGAAGTAATTTGAGGTTAAACTTAACTTATCAATGCAATTGAGAAAAGTAACACTTGCTATGAAAACAAGAAACACATTAAATAGCCTCAGTTTCTTCCGAGTTCGTCACAGAACTGGTCAATTTTATTATTTAACCAAATATTGACACATGACCAGACATATCAGAAAATTTGAAGTACAGTGTGCCCTTTTGCGATGTAAGCTTAGAAATTAAAGTTGAATGTGAAAAGATAATAATTCAATTCTGATCACCTATCACCAATATCAGTCGTTACACATTGTAGTCTATCAAGAGGGAATTGCGTTCAGTCTTCTGTGAATGATGTGTTCAGGATAAATTTGACAACTTCAATCTAAGGTAATGATTATGCTGCAAAACATATCCAAAATATACAGAGTACACAGAATGAAACATTTCAGCTCAAATCATGCATCATGAGGTGAGAACATTTGTACATGTTTAGGAGAATGATGAACAAGCTTCCAAACTTCATTAACACAAATCCTTTAAATCAACAATGAATGCCCACCCTTGTTTCTTTATATAACCCCCAACCCCACCCCGTTCCGCCCCTACATCCGATGCTTGCTTTTTTTGTGTTTGTGACGATGTCTACTTGGACTTCTGGAAGTTGACCTCTTGTGTGGTGACCTTGACCTTGACCTTGACCTTCGTGACCTCTTAGGACTGAAATTAAACAAATCAAGAGCTATGAAAATTCATCTCTTCACACATTAAAATACAGGTTTCCTCGGCAATTTATAAAATGTTTTGAGAAATTGTATGTTTGATCTTGGATTTATCTGGAGACCACTGCTCAGAGCATAATTTTGAACAATTTGAGAACTTAACATTTGTGTTTATGATTTCGTTCTTTTTAAATATCTGTATTGATTACTAGGCTCCTTGATTTTCAGCCTTACAGTAAAGCTCTTGAGAACATCTAAACTGTCATCTTTTTTGAGGTTTGTATTACTTGGAAATACCCACCTTTTCGTTCTTTTTGAGCCTCTTTTTGGACTACTTGAGATGGATCTATAAGCAGGAGAGAAGGACGGCGAGCGATGGCGCTTTCGTTGATCTCTTCCCGGTGAGTCAGTTTCCTGTAACAAGAAAGTTAAAATTTTATTAATAAATGTTATATGCTACCGTTCACATTATACCTGTGATCTGTGTTAGAGTTAAGGTTATATGCTACCGTTCACATTATACCTGTGATCTGTGTTAAAGTTAAGGTTATATGCTACCTTATACATTATGCCTGTGATTTGTGTTAGAGTTAAGGTTATATGCAACCTTACACATTATACCTGTGATTTGTGTTAGTGTTAAGGTTGTATGCAACCTTACACATTATACCTGTGATTTGTGTTAGAGTTAAGGTTATATGACATGCTACCTTATTGTGATCGGTGTTCGAGTAAAGGCTATATGCAATGCTATATATTTGTATTAGAGATACCTGCCTTTACATTTGATAGAATTAGCATCTGATAATTCAAAATTATCTGAGTATCATCAAAGCATGCATTTTTGTATATCTTTAAAATGCTTTACCATATTAATTAATTAATTTCAAATTAATACCCTGTCTTCATGTGAACTCTTCTTTGTGTAGAACTCATTTTTATAGGAGATTAATTTCACACTTAATTAGCATAAATCCTTTTATGTACTGCAACACCAACCTTCTGCAGTAGTTTCTTTCTGTAGTGTTCCACCTGTTGTGATATAGGGATATGATTTTTCCTTGATCTCTTTCCAGCCTCAAGCTCGTCTTGGTATTTCATAACTTTCACCTGAAATAATACATGTTTTCTTCATTATGGAGACTCTTTATTATTCCCTTATGGCAAATCGACATCTACTTTTTTAACCCTTCCACCCCTATGTAACTTTAGTAAACTCTTCCATACATTAATCTGGATGAGTACATTTTGGTCTACAGTGGTGAAAGGGTTAATACCTTCTACTTTTTTTTAACCTTTTCACCCCTATGTAACTTAAGTAAACTCTTCCTTACATTGATCTGGATGACTGCATTTTGGTCTACAGTGGTGAAAGGGTTAATACCTTCTACTTTTTTTTTCACTTTCAGCTTTTCGGTTTTAAGACAGTTAATGTTAAATTTTTTCATTTAAAAATAAATCTTTTTCGAAGTTCTTTATACTTCATCAAACAGTGCCTTTTAGTTCTTTATACTTCATCAAACAGTGCCTTTTACCTCTATCTCCCTAAGTTTTGCTCTCCTCTCCTCAGTCATTTCCT
Source organism: Mizuhopecten yessoensis (assembly GCF_002113885.1). Lineage (NCBI taxonomy): Eukaryota > Metazoa > Mollusca > Bivalvia > Pectinida > Pectinidae > Mizuhopecten > Mizuhopecten yessoensis. The sequence continues at coordinate 527,718 of NW_018408790.1, read as the reverse complement.
GTTTGTGATGATACTCGGAGTAGTCCTGGAAACTCTCTTCGTCTGAAGCTGTTCCTCGGGAGTACCCTTCCTCTTCGTCTAGAGGTCTGACAACAGAAAAATTGCTGCTTATAGGCACATACTGCCTTCAACCCCTGTCTAACACAGGATTCAAGACAAACAGCATTTGAAAACTAGAACACTGTCAGGTCAGCAAGGGCCAAGCTGATGCCTCACCATAGCCCGCCCCCCCACCCNGGCCATGATGTTAGAAACTTTTTGAACCCCTATTGAACATCTACATGTAACACTGTGTCAAATTTTAAAAAGATTTTTATTTCGAATTTCGAGATGATTTTCCAGAAACGAAAGTGTGGATAGACAGACAGAGTGATTATTATAGGGCACCTGCATGTCCGATACAAGGCCCTAATAATATGTAAGACTTGTCAAAACAGAATCATCTACTACAATAGCCAAATAATCTCCCGACTTGAAGTGTGGGTTTCCCGGAGTTCCTGATTGTGAAACGAATACAACATCTAAAAGGAAGATACCATGCAGGAACAATATCCTATGAAATTGGGCAAAGTATTTTATATGCATTTTATTTCATATTATTGGTTTAGGTTTTTTATATTGTAAAGCGCTCTCTCGAGCTGCTAGCTTTAGCAGGATATTGTGCTATGAGAATGTCTATTATTATTGTTGTTGGTAGAAGGGGTAAACTACAAGACAATAACAAACTTGTTGGCATCTTCACTTTAAAATTGCAGTAGATATGGATGGGCTTCCAGATGCCTGGTAGATACAGTGACAAATACTACATGTTCAGATCCAGTGTGATATTAAGGTTTTGAATCCGCAATTCAGTATTCATGAGTAAATAATATGATTTTTCCAAACTATCTGCCTAGTATGAATTTAGGTAGCAAAACAAATGTTCTGGTTCAATGGAGAAAATGACTAAAAATGCGTCCTGAACCTTGAAAAGCTGAATGTCAGTCATCATTATGGAAATTCCTGGTAGATTTTTTTTTTTAAGGGGTGAGGGTGAGGGGTGATGGGTGATGGGGGCATACTCACTGTCCATCAATATCTTCATAGACCTCCCCTTGGGGTTTTTCCTCTTCCTCCTCCTCTTCCTCTTGGTTGTCCAGTAGGTCCCACTTAGACGTTGTCATGGCTACAACAAAAAAATAAAACTGAATGTTTCATGTCCGATATATTCATTTACAATAAAACGAAAAGAATATGAAATCAAATCCAGTATGAGTGCAGGTTCTTATATTTTATAGCAATAATTCTTCTTTTGTTTTGAAATTATGCTAACTTCTCTAAGATATCAAAACACAAAATATGATTTTCACTAACTAGAAAATAGTGTTTGTAAAACATGGTACACATTCATTCTGGAACCAAAAGAAAAATACCAAACTAATTGATTTCTATATTTTACTTGAGATGTAATAAGGCATTTGATTGGTCAATCAAAACCACGATATTCCGTCGGCAAATTTCTCATTTACATACAAAGCCCTGATGGCGATTGTTAATGACATCAATGACCCCGAATGACCCTGACACGTCATGAAATTGATTAATCATGACATCACGAACAATAGCATGACCCTGAAAGGTCAACGTAAATCCGCCTCTGTTTGAATATTTCTGACGTCACCAATCCATAGCAGAGAGGCCCAGAATTTGAAGAAAACACTCAAAAATATCTTAATATTGTTGTTTCTTTCGGTGGTTTTGGCCAATATGAATTAGAATTGGAATAACCCTTCTGTATTTTGAAATTTGCAGCGGTATATTGTGATTATACTGACAGATATTCGTATTGCTGGCTCCGCTCCGTTTTGCCAGTAAAACTCAATTTGCAACAGTATAATCACGATATACTGCCGCAAGTTTCAAAATAATTTACCCTTACCAGATGACCTCGACATGTCTAAGTACCTTCTTCATTAAGTCTATCTGAATATGCATCAAAATGTCTTGCTAAGGCCAAAATATAATAATATGTGTTTCCACTATCATCCTCAGAAAAAATACGCTAGGAAGACAGACAATTTTTTTTCTTTTGGATTTTTTTTCTCTACCAAACGCTTATAGAGAGCTCCCGTTCTGACTTTAACAGTGAATATTACTAAATGCCAAACAAAACGTTGAGGATTAGCACAAAAATCTAGGGTAGGTAGGGTTAGTGGAAGCACAAGCTTTTTATTTTTATTTCACCGTAGCCCTGAATACCAGTTAAAACTCTCTCTGCACTTCATATTTCATCTGATGAATTTTCAATGTAATTCTGCACTTACCTTGAGCCTCAAGCTCGGCATCGTCGACAGTCTCCCACTTAGACTTGAGGAACTTCGGAGCTACAGGTGACCTACCACGAACCTCCTCACGATCATTTTTTCTCGGGTACTCACCAACTAAATCAGAATCAAATGTTTTTCATCCTTCTATATTGCGTTTTCAATACATAATCATCAATTCAGTTCCCATAATAACCAAACTATGGAGAACGCACTTTTTTGCATCAGCCAACAACCAACTACTCTGCCAGGGGTTTATCAGAATAATATATTTTAGGCCCGTTTAAATAACACATTCCAATTGAAAAAGGGTGTAATTTTTCACCATTTGCCCCTTCAAAATTCCCAATTTGGAAATCCAAACAAATAAATGCATATATTTAAATAGATTCCTACTGATTGACCGAGTTTTAAAAATGCATATGCAGAAAGGACAGAATGATCCCGTTGTCATAAATAAAAGCTTAAATAAAAGTTAAACAATCTAATTTCATGTGTTCAGAGTTGGTATAATGATAATCGTAATTTCCAACAATGGCTATTATGTCGATGAATTTCCTCCAATTTTATTTCAGGCTCCGTTTCCCAAAAAAACCCCTGATAAACCGCTGCCTGCAAATACACTTCTCCTGTTTTTGTTATAGAAAGCAAGTGTTCAAGATCCTGCTCATCTGATGTAAGTGTTTTGGCCAATAACTAGATAAATCTAATTAACTAATCAGTCACGAATGATTGATAACAGATTGTCACAATGAAAAAATCAGGAAAAGACTACATATCTTTTTTGGTACTTTTAGGTTCAGGATATGACACAAACCATAGGGTGCCAAATTACCTTGTTTTACTCTCTTGCTAAAAAGTTTTAATCATTTTAAAAATCATCATCGCAAAATAACTGCATAACTGTACAAAAAATATAAGTGTCTTCTCCATTCATATCTAAATATTACATCCAGGAGAAGAAAAACCAAGAACTGTGGTTTTCACGCACAGACATACATGTATACTAATTATTACTATATACCAAGAAATGTTCACCTCAGTTTCAATTCACGATAGTCTGCCCCCCTTATGACGGCAACTTCATCGTAAGACATGTAATGTATTAGTGCCGATTTCTTTAGCGTGGCCATTTTGTGTAATTAAACTGTCGAAGGAGCTGTTGAATACAACAAGAGGCCCATGGGCCTTAATGGTCACCTGAGTCTATAGTATTTATTTTTGTTGTTGAAATATGTACCAATTTGAGTAAAAAATAGTATAATGTTAACTTAACTTTGTCAGGACCATGAGCTGATCATTCCTAGACCAATTTTAAGTGAGATCGGCCTATTAGAACTTAGTAGCAAAATAGCGGCCATGGCAGCCAAATTGTATTTCTGATTGACCCGAAAAATAACAACACTTTGTCAGGACCATGANCCCCATCTAAGTCCTCAATAGGGGCCCCATCTAGGTCCTCACTGTCCGAGTGGTCAATGCCAGGCAATTTAGTAGTAACGCCCTGACACAACAAAAAAGAACGATGAAAAAGTAGGTAGAAAATTAGCATTTCAACACTTACAGCAGGCTGTTTTATCTGAAAAGGTCACTTTTCAACATTCAACACGAAATCTGTTCTGATTAACCCTTTCACCACCGTAGACCATTACAGACTCGTCCAGATCAATACATGGTAGAGTCTACTAAAGTTACATAGGGGTGAAAGGGTTAACTTCTGGCAATGCTTTCTGATCAGTCTCACTTCTTGTTTTCTTCTTCAAATTCATCCTTTATCAAACACCTACATTTTTATGACTCCTAATTCTGATCATGAACTTCTTTGAATTTCAAAAATCACATGTTATCTTTGCAAATATAATCAAAGAAAGAAATAACTAAATATCTGAAAAGCAGTCACAGGTATGGCATAAGCATTATTATCACTTCTTAGTGACAATTTTATTAAGTATGAATCACAATATTTTCACAATTAGATAGATATGTTGCATTGACAAATGTGCCAAATAAACTTTTGAAAGATTTTTAAATTTTGATTCTTAAAGTATCAGAAGAAGAATATACAGTCAAACTTTGATGTTACGAACTTTACGTCCGGAACTATCGGGGAAAAAACCGAAACATTTGGACTTTGACACACGAATATTAAATTTAATATTAACATCGAGATCCTGTAAATAAGACAATGTGATTCTCTCAATATGTGACAAAACAAAGGCTACGATTTTTAATTTTAAATATAAATATTGGATTTCTAATCAAATTCAACATTTCTTTGTCAATCACATTTCCAAAGCCTGAACTGTTAAAACAACCTTGGGACATTTTAATCTAGTATAGGTGAAAATTTCACTTCGATTTATAAGTTGTAATTTTCAATGTTTTCATAATGAATGGGCCTTGATTATACTTCGAAACAGTGAGAAATTTGTCTTATAAAAGTTCTATTCCTAAAAAAACTAAAAAGTGTTATATAAGGGAATAATTATGGACTTTGCCGTAAGTTCGACAATAACGGTACATTCGCGTATCCGGTTGAAACGGTTGAACCTGTAAAGAAAACGACAGATACAAATCTGGACCGAGGCTGACCAAAGAGAAGTTTAAATCTTGGAAGTTTGATTTACAGAAGTTTGACTGTATACGTATCTATGAAATACATGTGACTTAAGGTAGAGATTCCCAGCACTCAATGCTGTCTAGCCAAGAACAGTTTAGATTTATTTCAACATTTTACTGATGGCCTTGCTTGCTTAATTGTTATAACAAAGAGTAATATACAAAAGAAATATATTTATTGTAATTTCCATTTTCAAAAAACATTTCCAGATCTCTTGATAATCAAGCAGGGAGCTTATCAACTGTGCAACATGTTATGATATTTGTTAATAATTTTCTGCAACATTACCGAGATAATTACAAAATGTTTTAACTCCTAAAAAAAGGCCTGCAACATGTACATATAATCGTCTTTGCATTTATAGAGAGGAAATAACATAAATTTGACAGAAAAAGAACTCTAAAAAAAGTAGAAAAAACGTAAAGGCAGGAAAAGAACTCTTTAAAAGCCTGTGTACAGCAGAAAAGTGGTGGAACATCCTATCTCAAGATAGAGAAGGCCATGATATTTTCACATCATGAGGGAATAAGTGGTTCGGTAATGAGGTGGTGCACAAACCTTTGTTGGGACGAGGCCAAGGAAGATGTTCTGTAGGTTTATCAGATAGTCGTTAGGATAAATAGCCCAGTCTTCCCAAGCTCGGAAACAACCCATCACTTTTTGCTGTAAATGAAGCAAATATTTAATTGAACTTTCCTTCTTTTTTATCTGGGGTGGTTCCCTCCCTTTACAGTTGGTAGGCTTTCCAAGAATAAAACGAAATTGCAGCGATGGTTTTATTATGAACATGGTATGGTATTTCACAATTGTGATTATCAGCTTCAACAAAGTGCTTGGAAGAATTTTCTTCCACACTTGACTGGTTCATACATAACATGTTCTGAGCTACAAAATTTATCCGTAGGACTGAATTTCTCTATCTTATTCACACAGGAGTGGTATATTATAACAAAGGCCCAGAGGGCCTGTATCGCTCACCTGGATACCTATGCAATCATGGCAAAATATTCTCCAAATGAGATCAAGGGAATATGCCAGACCCCAAGGGCAATCCTTGTAGCATAGCTATATTAGATTTTTCATGCCCAGCAATTTTATGTATGGTTATGGGGTGGGGATCTCAATTGTTTCCAAGCTTTGACTCAGAAACTAGGTCCCTAGAGTTGTGGCCAGACCCCAGGATCCATTCTAATATCGTGACTGCATTTGTCTCTTTTTTTCAAGCATTTGTATATATAGTTTTGGGGTGGGGACCTCAACCGTTTCAAAGTTATGACCCAGGGGCCAAGTCTGCAAGGGTGGGGCAGACCCTGGGATCAATTCTAATGTCATGACTGCATTCGTCTCTTTATGCCCACCAATTGTATATATAGTTTTGGGGTGGGGATATTAACCATTTCAAAGTTATGACCCAGGGGGGGGCAGTCCCCAAGGCCAACCTGGAAGCATATGTGCAATCATCTCTTTATACTCAGCAATTGTATATATACGGTTATAGGGTGGGGCTCTCAACTGTTTC
>NW_018408790.1:494066-520633 GCF_002113885.1 Mizuhopecten yessoensis | reverse complement strand
CTTAAAGCAGTATAGCCAAATACCCTTTTTGGCCCTGCCCCTCAGCCCCCTGGGGGGTCAGCCACACCATTTGTACAATTTTAAATCCCTGCCTCCCAGGAATGCTTTTGATCAAATATGATTGATATCCAGTGCACAGTTCTACAGAAGAAGTCGTTTGTAGCAATATAGCCAAATTGTACCCTTTTGGCCCCGCCCCTTAGCCCCCTGGGGAGTCAGCCCCACCATTTGTACAATTTTTAATCACCATCACCTAGGGATGCTTCCAGTCAAATATGGTTGATATCCACTTCTTAGAGCTAATAATGTAATGAAAAGGCAGCACTCTGAAAATTTAACTTTCTTCAGTGGAAATGAAATAACAAGAGAATTAATTACATCAACCAGAGGGGGAGGGGGGGGGGGGGGGGGGGGGGGTTAATGACCTGAATTACCTTTAATATTATAAAGTTCTCCATAAATAACAAACAGTTTCTGTGTCAAATATCTGAGAAGCACCTTTCACTATTCACAGATCATACTTACTTTAAACTGTTCTGCTTTTAACCTGCCATCAATGTTTACATAGGTCTCGTGGACATCTTTGAATATTTCCCGTAATTTAATTTGAAAACTGAAATGGTATATAAGAAATAATGGTTTTACAAAAATGTTTACCTTAATTTGCAAGAACACAACTGAATACAAATAAACTCTGGCTTATTTTCATGGTTTCTGGGTATTTGAATTCACAAGATATTTTCATGAAAAATAAGCCATATTTACAGTACACCATTAACTTTTGAAGAGTTACCTCCCTTCAGAAACTTTTAATCCGTATCTTAATAACTTGAGGATAAAGCGCTTCACGTTCTTGTGTCGTCATTAAGTCATCATTTCAAGGCCATTTCATTGGAACTCATTTGCAAATGAGATGCATGTAACAGGAAGGTAACATACAGCCTTAAGTTTATCATCACATGAACCGGTTGGAAGACTTACCATTTTCTAAAGAATGAAGCATTGGGGACTTTAGCACTACTGTTAAATAAAATATCGGACACCAAAAACAATCTTGCAATCTGAAACACAACAAAGAAATGAATGGCATAAGTTTTGTAAAACAAAATATTGATAGAAGCATGACTCAGCAAAATGATTTATGTTGTCAAAATATCAAAAAAATGATATTGTGTATGTAGAGTAAGAGCTAATGATATTAAAGTGGAGTCCAACATCCCAGCGGTAGCTATCATGCACATGTAATTAACGATTCCATTCAAAATGTTCTAATGGGTACGTGTGATTTAGGCTGGTTACGTTTATCGCAATCCAAACAGTTAAAGCGGTTGGACTAGAGTTATTCGTTTATGAAAAAAGGTCGGACCTAGTAATCTGATGCTGCTTTCAGGCGAGTTTTGACAAGGCCAGCATAAACAAACCGGTTGTTCCGCACAAGTGAACAGGCCCTTTTTGTTATCAGTAACCCTTAACGCCAAAGAACCTGAGTTAAGCTCCAATGCAGTGCCACGAGTTAGGCTCGGAAAAACTGAACACACTAGGATAGTGTTTGGCACTAACCTTTTTAGGGATGGGAGTCTGTAGTATGGACAAAGACTCTGTAATACATTCCACGATTTCCTCAGCTGCTTCAGCATGATCCATGCACCATACCATGGCATCACCAATCTTCATTCGCTCTGGTGTGAGTTCACGCAGTGTGTCTTCTAACCGGTCTCTTTGGCTGTCAAACAAAGTGTTTGCAATCAGGACACAAAGTCATTTATTAAGTCATCGTGTTTCCCTATGGAATTGTTTTGATTGCAGCAACAATTCTTGTATTCAATGCATCTATTCAGTCTCTTTGGCTGTGATACAAAATATTTGCAATCAGGACACAAAGTTAGTTTTTTTATCAAGTCTTAATTTTGCCTATGGAATTATTTTGATTGGAGCAACAATTCTAGTATTTAATGCATCAGTCAGTTTGACATTCATTCAAGTCAGTTTGACCTTCAATTAAGTCAGTATGACATTCATTCAAGTCAGTATGACCTTCAATTAAGTCAGTATGACATTCAAGTCAGTATGACCTTCAATTAAATCTGTATGACATTCATTCAAGTCAGTATGACCTTCAATTAAGTCAGTATGACCTTCAATTAAGTCAGTATAACCTTCAATTAAGTCAGTTTGACATTCATTCAAGTCAGTATGACCTTCAATTAAGTCAGTATGACATTCAAGTCAGTATGACCTTCAATTAAATCTGTATGACATTCATTCAAGTCAGTATGACCTTCAATTAAGTCAGTATCACATTTATCAAAGTCATTGTGACCTTTAATAATGCTAAACTCGCCTTCAGTATGAACTTCACTTAATTTGATGTGACATTCATTCCAACCAAAGTCACCTTCAATCAAGAGAAAATGACATTCGTCTATAAAGTCATTGTGACCTTCAAGCAAGTCTTTATCTTGGGAAGATTGATAAACAAACCTATCGGTTAACTGGCCCTTCTTGGTGACAACCTCATCTTCCTGGTCGAAAGTAAGATCCTCACGGACCAGTTCATCCGGCATGCCCTGGGTGTAGGGGTTCATGGGAGGCGGCTTCCACAGGGATCCACCCTTGAACATCTTAAACTCCTCAGTCCTCCACCGGTAGGGCGAGTCACCCTGAAGTACAGAAACAAAATGTGTAACTTGGAGAAGGATCTGTAGTTCAGATACAGTAAAACCTGGATAAAAAGCCCTTCATTACCTTACCGCCAATATATTTCACTATCCATTTTTCTCTTTTTTCTTGAGAATTATTTATTATTTTTTCCCCTTGGTTTGGCGCCAAAACCCCTTTATAGTTTATAGCGCCAAATTATTCTGAACAAATAATGGCAGTATAGCAAGGTTTAACTGTATTTGTTTAATCACCATTTTTTTCAAATTTAAAAACTTAACCACAGCATTGACACACACACTTTGGTCTTGTTCATTTCAATATCATTAGGTTTTTCATCTAAACAGTTGAATTTATTTAGATGTAATGTTACCACAGAATGAAGTATTTTGAGCAACTATGAGGTATTATGTAAATTGAAACTGTACAAATAACAAACCAGTCAAACAAAATAATTACAAAACAAAATTAAAGATGAAAACTGATATTATACTCTAAAGGGCAACATTTTTTCATTTTTTTTCTTCAAAATGATTAATTAAGAGTAACCTGAAGAATGGTGAACATTTTCCATCTGTAGTAGAGGTGTGCCGGACTTTGGTTGTCGAACAGGAACCTGGAAACGGCAGTTATACAATGGTTAATACCCGTGATAAAGTGCTTGTATTACATACAAATGAAACACCATAGGAAGCACATCTGTTGGTTTCCATAAGTACACCAATCTATTTCATAAATTTTAATTAATTGAAAATTTAACAAAATTATTCTTAGGCCAAACAAAACATATTTTGCGTTTTTAGAAACCCTACTTACCCAATGTTTTTGTGCCTACCCTAACTTTTTAAAGCAATTTTCAAAGAAGCACAGTTAAAGTCAAGAAGATCTCTCTCCTAAATAAACCCCATAAAACTATTTTAAAAATACAGCATGTTACCGGCCTCCCTACCCTAAATTTTTCAAAAATGTTACAGGAAACACACATATTTTGTTGTTTGCCCTTTAGTAAAGATTATTCATGTACCTTATTTACTTTTCCACTTAACCCTTTCACCCCTATGCAACTTTAGTAGACTCTCCCATGCATCTTTCTGGATGAGTCAATTATGGTCTACAGTGGTGAAAGGGTTAATATAGGATATCTAAAGCATGTAGGGTATGTCAATGCGATACAGCTTAGAAAGTTCTGCCTAAGAGTAATCCATTAGATTTCTATTAGTCAATGAAATGTTTGAAGGAATGTGAAATAATGGTTGATTTATAAAACATCTTTTCTATTACCAAGAGTCATATCTTGGCTAACAAAAACATCTTCTTTCTTAATTTTTGGAAGCCAGCATGGGTCAAATGTAAACCAACAGAAAGTGCAGACAGTTTTGATAGTAAATAAAATCAAACTTAAATGGTAAAAGACGCAAACTTACCTACAATGTAATTTTATATATCTACTGTCTAATGTCTGTTAATTAACATCCAAATTTCCAACACTTTTCAAAGCTGGCAATAAGTATGAATAGAATCTGCAGAGAAAGGTGTGATCTTTGTATTCTCTTCTTACACAAATGTGTATTTTAAACTCAAACAAAACAAGTTGGCCATTATATCACTTAAACTAGACACACGTGTCTTTATTAAAATTTTACATAAAATCTTTATCTTTAAAATCAAAACAGAAATAATAAAAAGAAATATTTCTTGTCAAAACAAAATTAAGCATCATTAAGGCAGTAAAGCTGGGACATCACAGAAGCATAGTGGAAGCGTTAGTCAACTTCCTATAGCATCACTACAATAGTCTCCAGAGATATTGAACTACCCTCCGTTTCAAAGTCCGACAGGTTCTAATCTAGGAAACTGGGGATAAAGAAGAAACTTACACAGAAAGCTCAATACTACCACAGACATGCAAAAATAAAGGCTAATTTTCCTAAACATCAGTTTTTCAGCCTTATTGAAAATAACACTTTTTAAAGCATTTTTTTTTTCATCCATTTGTATTACCCCCCCCCCCCCCCCCCCCCCACNTATTCTGGAACACATATGACAAAAGCATTGTTTCCCCTTCCTTTTATATTTTTTTTTCTCAATATGCAATATTGGTATAGAGGGCTTTATGTACAAGCCCTAAACCGTATAACTTTTTTCCTTTTTTTTTTTCTCTCAGTCTGCAATATTTACTCTGGAACACAAACGGCGAAAGTTTTTTCCCCCCTTTCACTTTAAATTTGTTTTCTCAATATATAATATTTATATAACATGTACAACAAGCTGTATATCTTACGTAACATCAGTATTAAAATAGTAATTTAACTGAAATTGAACTGTTCAGAAAAATTCTTACTTTTGTTAAATATCTATACTAAAATGGTACTTATTTGATGTTTACCTAATGTGACAAATCTTTATCCCCCCCCCCCCGCATCTGTATAGCTTTATTGAAAATTATTATAACACATGTATTTCTTAATCCTTTCCCCACTGTAGATCATAATGGACTCATCCAGATCAATGTATGGTAGAGTCTACTAAAGTTACCTAGGGGTGAAAGGGTTAAGCCAACAGTTTTACAAAACATTTTCACCCTGAACCAAATGGAGCGCAAAATAATTACCGGTATGAAAATGAAACTTTGAAGGGTAATGTAAATGAGATACCTGTAGGCGAGTATGGATGGTGGTGTACTTACCTTTGATGACATAGATAACGAGGTTTATACATATAAATATAGCGCCAATAATTTGGACTGCAGGGACATGCTACACCAATTACAAACCACAAACACCCAGCACACCAAAGATAGCACCAGATCCAGTGACCAAAACGATTTTTCTTTTTAATCCAGCCAAAACAGAATAAATTTTTACTGTCTATGTAATTTGCAAACCCCCGATTTCAAATTTCATTTCAACACAAAAAAAAGTGTTTTAACAGTATGTAAAATTGTACGATTTTTTTTTTAACTCATTGATCAGTAATACAGGATATGCCATTAAGAATTTAACCGAAGAATTTATCTATTTAAGCTATTGAGCCAAGATGTTATTAAATGGTCCAAATGGTACAAAAGGAACGATTTTTGTTTTTTTGGAATCAAACATGTATGTGAAAGAATTGACGTAGCATTGACGAACTATATAAAGTAATAGGAATCTGAAAATGTGCATAAACTTCTAACTAGGATTCAGGAAGAAAAACCCTTTCCATTGGTCAATTATCGTTAGTTTAAAGCAGATAACATTAACTTGGATTTCGCAATACATGGTTTTCTTGTGTAAAACAAGTCAGCAAATATAGTGTGCAAATACAAGGAACTAATTTGCAAAACACATAGCTATTGTTCATGATATTTAATTTGTGGCAGGGTCATAAGAGCAACACCCCTGAAATTTCATAATGAACTATTCCAACCTTTGAATTGGAAGAGTTCAAATGTGTCTTCAGGGGTGAATGAGTTAACAGTAGATGACGATGGCGAGACTACCTGTACCATCTTTTCCTGTGCTCATTTTACTGCGACATTTTTTTCGATAGTGAAAAATGTCACATGACACAAATAAAACATTATAACGGAAATAAATGAAATTTATTTCATGTGTTTTTGTATGAACTAAAGTTAATCTGCCAAAACATGAACATTAGCAGTCTACGGCTTGTGAAGTATTAGTTTGTATCAGCCAGCCAAAGTCTCTCTCCCTCAGTATTAACACATGCTAGTAGGCTCTATCAAAGTTTTTTCAAAACTGATGAATCTTATTAAAGGTATGTATAGTAGAAGGCTTCCTTCTGGATTTTGTTTCAAGTCAATCAAATATGATCCAATTTATCGAGAGGGTAGCTGAGGGCAATGAGACAGCTAATACTGAACTAATAATTCCGCGTTAGAAAGACAAAAAAGTTCAAACATTGTTATCTCAAAATTGGAAAACAAATCAATACTCTTGGTATATATCTTGAGAGAGATTTTTTTTGGCTCTTCAACTTGAGATTACAAAGTTGACTGTATTAGACATGACTTGGTTAAAAAACAATTATCAACATGCAAGCATAGAAAAATCAGTGTCATTTAAACCAATCAACCAATACATCATTCGACGTGTTAAGGTATAAACATGCAATGTTATACAAATTATTAAGTTCGGCTACAAATCGTACCAAAATCCATAAATAGCGATTAAATATACCACAGGGTAGTTCAAATTATCTTAAAATCAGAAACATTCCTCCCAAAATCTATATGTATCTTTTCCTGCTTTTTACAAAAGCAAAAAAGGAAATTTACTCTATTTCTAAAATGGTGAATTCAATATCTTCAACAAAATGTATAGACCTATTTATGTATACATTTATGAATATTCAAAATACTTAAACATGCAATTTCAATTATACAAGACTTTAAACAATAAAAATCTACATGATAAGTGTACACGAAGCATTTGCTATGATTTTCAATTCAAGAAGCATTGAAATAATCATAGCTGATCCTTCACACGTTTACAGCATATATATTCTACCACACATGAATTCTTACAATTAGATTAAATCTAAGCATTAATAAGTTTATTCTTAATTATCTTATTAACATGTTTGAAATTAAGAGAGAAAGAAAAATTGTCCTTACCTGAACATCGGGTTACTGATTTCTCGATTCATGATCATGGCTTCAAACATTGGACCTTCTCGAACAACAAACTCGATCATGCGATGTATCACACACAGAAGATTTCTGTATAAAAAAAGCATAACAGTCGAACCACAAACTCACGGGCGAGATTTTCACCCCGTAATCAACCGGTGCAAACAATTCCAGCTTGCTACCCATCAATATTTAGTAAATTACAAAACATAAAAAAATGAAAATCTCACTCACTCCCCCATATCTAACATACTTGCAACAAGAAAGAACAGGATAGCCCATGAACAAAAATCAATTCCATTCACATAGAAAACTGTCTTTTTTTTATATATAATTTTCAATTTTCAGTTTCTTCTTTTTAGTAATTATTAATTAAATTCATAAAAACACGCCTTTTTTATCAAAAAAACCCATGACAACCATATACAATCTTTTTCACAAGGCAGTTAGTGGTAAAAGGATAAATATGGTATTCTTAAATTCAAATTTACCAAGCATTTCGATGGGATTGAATGTAAATGTTCAGGGGCATTTCCTGACTTTCTATCAATCATCACCAGAAACTGCAATGTGAATCTCATTTATTTTCACAAGTTACATAATTAGTAGAAATTTATAGAAATCTTTTATGTTGCCACATTAAATGCTTCGAGCACTTCGTCGACCTTTCAAAGATTTTTTCATGCATAACATTCATTAGAAATGATGATGTAAAAACGTTTCCACCATCAGAGATATGTCATTTTGAATAATTATATTTATAATTCAGCATACACAATGATCTTAAATAGATGCCTTTAGGCTTGGTTTGGCTCATGCATTTGTATGGGAAAAATAAAATATATGAATATTATGAGCACTCTGGTGATGATTTCACCCTCCCCCCGCCACAAAAGTCTTTATCTTTACTGAAGATATCAGATTTAAATACACAGATGCCAATGGGCTTACAAGTAAAAATGCTGAAAATTAGATTTTTGAATCCCTACTGTGGGAAAAAATGAAAGTTTGGACAACACAAAAATTCTGAAAAAGGCTGAAATCGGCCAAAAGGCTTAACATTTTCATCTTTATACTGACCAAACGAATTTAATTCAAAAGCAACCCTACCACATGAAACAAAACAAAATCCGTTGACTTCGTAACATTTTATCGTCACTTTAATTTCCCTAGATAAAGACTTTTAACAGCGGTGTACTCACCCCCCAGTCAGACAATACAGAAGCAAGCATTCACTCCGAGTGGCAACACACATTAAACTTATCAATAATTAACACGTACTTTAGTACTATTCAACCTGTCTACAGGGAACCCTGCTGTCTCTCCTAGTTCTTATCGTGTATCTCAACAGACACTTTCTATCAGTTAGAACCAAACCCTGGGAGAGATGTTACCTTTGACATTTTCACACCAAGCAAGAACAAATATGAATTGTTTTTTGTTGTTTTTTTAGGGGGGGGGGGGGTATATACTCTGTACACAGATATCCACTATAGACAGGTTGGCTAAAAAAAAATACCTACTTCATCTAAATTAAACTTAAATTCACAATAATCACCACAGAAATGGGTTTTTAGAAAACGTTTCATTTCTGCAGCAACAAGAAACTGTTTTTTCTCTCTTTCTCTCTCTCTCTCAGAAATTGGTCAGTGTTAAATTTTTGATCATCAAGTACAATAAAATAACAATAATTTTCCCCCTCAATAGTACAATCATGTACAATTCAAATCTGAACTTGTCAAAATTTCAAAGTAAAACTGAACTTGTCACAGTCACGAAGTAAAACTAAACTTGTCATAAAGTAAAACTGAATTTGTCACAAAGTAAAACTAAACTTGTCAGTCACAATGTAAAACTGAACTTGTCACAAAGTAAAACTGAACTTGTCACAAAGTAAAACTAAACTTGTCACAAAGTAAAACTAAACTTGTCAGTCACAATGTAAAACTGAACTTGTCACAAAGTAAAACTGAACTTGTCACAAAGTAAAACTAAACTTGTCACAAAGTAAAACTAAACTTGTCAGTCACAATGTAAAACTGAACTTGTCACAAAGTAAAACTGAACTTGTCACAAAGTAAAACTGAACTTGTCACAAAGTAAAACTAAACTTGTCACAATGTAAAACTAAACTTGTCACAATGTAAAACTAAACTTGTCACAAAGAAAAACTGAACTTGTCACAAAGTAAAACTAAACTTGTCACAAAGTAAAACTGAACTTGTCACAAAGTAAAACTAAACTTGTCACAAAGTAAAACTGAACTTGTCACAAAGTAAAACTAAACTTGTCACAAAGTTAAACTGACTAAACTTGTCACAAAGTAAAACTTTAAAACATGTAAAACTGAATATGTCGCACATTGTTGTCGCCTATAAAATACTATTTTGTCACAGTAAAGTGGATTTGCTAAGTTAATTCTGATTAGTAACTCCTTCAATCAAAGAGTTTGCATTTCATTGAAAAATGTACATCCAAAATGTTCAATTTCTATTCAATCTTCCATTCATCTGAATCATGCTATAAACCATTTTTTCAGGAAGCATTTTGTAAAATATTACCAATACATTTAAAAAAAGATCAAAAACATTTTAAGGATATTCTATGTTAGCAATATATTGATTCAAGTCAGTAAAAAAAGTAACATTTCGCATTTTAGAAATACTAACAGAAACACAACTTTCTGTAACAATAATTAAAGTAAATTGGCGAAAAAATGAAAAGAAAATACTTACAAAAATATAGATATCATTAAGGCAACAAAACAAGATTCATTCTACAAATGGCAAAATATTTTAATTTTTTTTTTACAAGCATTGGTTTAATTATAAAATTATTCACAAAACTTCAAAAATATGAAGAAAAAAAAAGTCCAAAATCAAATAAAAAAAATTCAACCCATTTCCTTTCTTGTTTTCTTAATAACTTAACTTAATTTCTTTTCAATTTCAAAAAAAGTTGCTTTTAAATACTTACAAAACGTACAAAAAAATCTTTAAATCTAGTTTTCTTTAATATAAAAAATGTATGGATCTTTTAAAATCCAATGAAAAAAATCTAAATTTAAAACCAATTTCCATCCTCCTTGATAAACTCCCTTCCTCGTCCAGCAGGTGGCGCCAGTGTGGTGTTCCCTCCGTGTTGTGTCCATCATTGCCTACTGACCTATTTTCCTAACTTTTAAACATCTATAATTGTATAAATTGTCGTTCTAGGTATATCTCTTTAAAAAAAAAAAAATGGTATACCTTTCTGTGGGAATTACCACTTTCACAACAGCTTTGGCTAAAGTCTGGAGAAATCGCAGTTGAAAAACCAAATTAAGTTCTATTAAGTATGGGCTCTTTATACATGTAAATTATATAAATACATACATTTCAAAAGTTTCACTCTTTACCATATCATGAGATTGAAAATTTACTGAGAAAGGAATTTTACTGAGAAATAATAGAGAGAATTAGTTGGTTGTCATTATAATATTATAATATTTATCATTATTTTAACGATCACTCAACAAGAAATCATTGTGTAAAAGGAAATTAAGTTAATTATGATATGCAAGAGAAGAAACAAAGTGATGAATTTATTGTTACACATATATTGTACATATAAGAAAGATGGGATAAAACTGTTCTGTTGTATGGCTTCAAAGACAGAATAAGACCTAGAATTTTAAAGACGGGTAGGGCTGGCGAAAATAAACTTCTCAAACTTCTCTAGGGCAGAATTTTCAATTATAGATTCAATTTTGAAAATAAATATAGAAAAGGTTGCAAAACGGATAACTTGAGATTTCATATTTCTTAACGTACTAAAATAAAACATATTCTGAAATACAGTAAGATGTGCAAAATCTCAAATCTTAAAAATCTCACAACCTGAATACAAATTTTCAAAAGATGAAAAATAAATTCAGGACATAAAGGGGATATAAAGGCAGGGGGGAGCTGTAGACCTGACCATTCCTACTTCAATTACCTTCTCTATATCCTCTGCTGGCTCATCTTTAACTGATCCGTTCAAGCCTGGAGGTGGCACATTGCCATATAATTTTTCAGATCGTAGTCGGCGACTGCTCTTGCTCGGCTGGGCGTTGAATGGTAACCCAGACGGGGGTGGAGGCTGAGTTAACTCGACTAGAGCGGGAGGTATATAGACCGGATGGGGCGGTATGGGCACAGCCTTACCCCAACCTAACTTCATTTCAAATTGCATCACTTCTTTGCCTGTGTCAAACATTCAGAATTCAACAGCAAATCGCTCTTTAATATCAAGGCTTGAAAATTGAAATCATAGCGAGTTGTAGACAGAAAATTCAACAAAAAAAATTTGGCCATTACAAAAATCATAAGCATGATATACAGTCACAGTTTCTGGGATATGTGTAAATTCATACATATCTAAAGAATGTGCATCACATCAAAAATATCTCATAACTTTCAAATGTCAGTGACTCATTAATCGCTTAATAATTCTGGTCAAATTTAGAATTAGTTTAACGGACTGGATTAAAACCATGCAGAACACTTCTGATATTTGTTTACCTGGTGTAAAGTTGAATAAATGAGAGTAATGAGGGAGTTTTAGAACACACGAGACAAGCATTGTGAATCTCACTTTCATTACAGGATAGTTCAAGTGTGTAAGGTCTATCAGTCATTTAACTCTTCACAAGGACAAAACATCACAACAGTTATAAAGTGGAAACCAACTGAGTATCTTTTAACTGAAATATCTATATCTGTACTAAAGCTTCAACATTTCAGGTGTTTTTTTACGTGAACCCCTCTTTTCACTGGCTTTGTTCTTGTACTTACCTTTGAGTGAATTCATGGCTCTCTCCCCATCTTTTCTGTTCATGAAGGCCACAAAACCACAGTTCCTTCCCCTCGAGCGCTCTTCATCTGTTCGTGGCCACATGATTTTCACGCTAGCAAGGGGGCCGTACCTCCCAAATACCTCGCACAACTGTTGCTCAGTCATCTGTAAAGAAGTAACATAAATGATGTTATTTAAGGACGGAAATACCTTCCGTGATGTGTGGTAGTGTACCTAGGAGATTATGTCCGCATTCATTTATCACGATACAAACGGTTGGACCACAGTTGTTTGTTTATGAAATAAGGTCGGACCTAGTAATCTGATGCTGCTTTTAGTCGAGCCTTGACAAAGCCTTGCAAGGCCTGCATAAACATTTGGAGGTTCGCAAGGGTTGATACCTGAAAATGTTACATTTAAAAACAGACAAACTAGTTTAACCGGAAACGCGAAACATTTACGATATTAAGAAACCCAGTTGCTTTAGTCTGCATTAAAGCTTAACCGGAAACGCGAAACATTTATGATATTAAGAAACCCAGTTGCTTTAGTCTGCATTAAAGCAACTGGGTTTCTTAATATCATAAATGTTCAGATCATACATTTCAATCCTACTATAAATGTATTTACGTTGTAAACAGCAAAATTTTATTTTATTTTCTTGGGAAGATTCTTTCGATTCATTATACGTTTTAATTATTTTGAGAATGGTGAAACAACCATTTAGGTGGGAATTAACAATGCCATATCTTCTATGATGAATTGTTTCATCAGGTGATAAATTCACAAATCAAGAGACCATTCTAGAGTTTGTCAAGTGTGAATTTGACATCATTTTTACAGTTAGATGGTAAGACCTAAAACAATTTATGACTGAAAAACAGTCCCATCTGACAGTTCATGCGGTTATGCTATGATAATATTTTTAGATGGTAGAATTATTTCAAGACAGTACAATGGATATATGAATATTTCTTCAAATAAATTTTAATCGTTATAAGGATGCAAATTTGTCATAAATCCATAGTTTACTATAGATACATATATACAACTGTTCATATATGTAGTTGTTATTGAATCTTTGATTCGATGATTTTTAGGAAAACTAAAATTCAAAAAATGATGTCTACATAGATTCAAATAGGCCAAAATTTTAGATATTTTAAAAGTTCAAACATTAATGTGAAAAACAGTTTGCAAGTTACTACATAATCTTAACGCAAACACTTAATATTGATGGAGATGCTGACAAAGTCATTGGACCACGATTGAGGGGCTGCATCCAGCATTTGATGCATGGCTTGAGATGTACTACCTAAGATACATCTATGGTCCAAGTTTGGTTGGTGTAGTACTCTTACATTCAGTGAAACTAACTTAAACGCAAAAACTTGTGATGACGCCGCCGTTGCCGCCTCCAAAACAACACCTTAGTCTCGCTTCCGGTACTTCGTGGCGGCGAGACAAAAGCATTAAGATCAGTAACGGTCTGTGTCATATTTCTGAGTTCTAAAGCCTTTTTTAAACTGAATTGCTACAACACCACTAATCAGGAGATGAAACTTTATTAAATTTTAAGGATGTATATATATATAACTTACCTTTGGATTAATGTTGCCTACGTAAATATTTGTTGTACTTTCGTCCGCGGGATCATATGGACCAAGTCGCATGTTGTCAGCTAAAAAAATATTTTCAAAACATTTCACTAATCAAACACAACATTATACAATACATCGATTAACACAACATTATACAATACAAATCGATGACAAAGACTTTAAAAATAATTATAAGGTTTCAACCAAGGACAGATTGCAACATGTCTAAGAATATAAATTACCAGATCAATATTTGTCAGGAAATGTTTATAAAACAACCATATGCCCCATTCCGCTATCATGGATATGGAGCTAAATGCAAAGTCTAACCAAACAACTGGACCATGCTGATCTAGCCAAAGTAAGTGGGGTGGCATTTGATGTATTGATGACTATTTTAACATCTTGTACTGGAAATATAAAATCTGACAAAATTCAATGGAGCAGAAAATACAGGTTGACTAGCTAGTAAGCTACAATTGACAAATTGGTGTAGCACTCCTCAAGATGTGTCGGAGGCCAAAAAAAGAAAACAGTTTGTTTCAAACATGCCTGAAAAAAATAGGGTAGGTCGGTAGTTAAATAATTTTATTTTAATATTATTATTTTTTTGTGTTAATTTAATATTTATGCTTTATTTAAAATTTTACGATGCACATCCACACATTACATTGGCTATTAATCTGTCAAGAATAAGGTCAGACTTCTAGAACAGGAAGGCAGTACATTTTTATGAGTGGCTGTGAAGTTTGCCTGGCTAATAAATTAATCTTAGATACAAGTAGGTCATAAAATATCTAGGGTCGTCAGTAAAGTCTAGGGTAGGTCGGGATACCTAAAACACATATTCTGGCAATAGTCAGCATTTTTGATTTTTTTTTTGCCAGGTGAACTTTAAATTTTGTTGCCAGATGAACTTTGACGACTGTTGGACTTCTAGTATAAGACAAGCCATTCAGATTGATATGTTTCGCCTTTGCCCCGCTTTGACCAACAATGCACATATCAGAGAAACTAAGTTAAACGCAAAAACTTTAAGCTGTTGGAAATACTGACAAAGTCAATGGACCATGATAGGTAGGCTGCATCCAGCATTTGATGCATGGGCAGACATATACTACCTAAAATGCATCTATATATATGGTCCAAGTTCGGTTGGTGTAGCTCTTATATTTTCAGAGAAACTAACTTAAACAAAAATACTTAACGTTGACGCTGCTGTCACCGGAAAAGCAACACCTAAGTCTCGCTTCCACTTCAAAAAATAGAGCTAAATGCAAACTAACAGAAAAGGCAAACACTTGCTTACCTAAATACCCCTAGTTTTTAAAGCCCCAGGCCCAACTTTAAATCATGAAATAATTGGTCCTAATTCACTACAAGAAAGACTGACACCTGCTCTGACAACAGTGAATACCTTTATTAAATCCAGGCTCTAGTGAGGCTTCATACTTTCCAAATCTGTCCTCCATGGGCTCCGTCCCCGGGTCAAACCCCTGATTTTTGATACCTGATTTCCACTTATGTCGTTCTTCTCTCTCCAACTGTATTCTGTAACAGGGGTAAACAGCAAGCAAACCATAAACAAACAAATCATAGGAATATACCGTTACAGTCAAACACTTTGACATGAAACCTGAGCAACTATTATGCTATAGTATAGCCAGAATTTGCGATAAATAGTCCATGAAACCTGAGAAAATATTATATTATGGTAAAGCCAAAATTTTCGTCCATGAAAGTGGAGAAATTATTTTGCTATAGTATAGCCAACATTTATGATAGTTGTTCCCACAGGGGCATGGATCGCTTTACTTGTAATATTAAAAAATTGTATTTTTTAGTAAAGGAGACCCCTATTTTTTAATATTACAAGTAAAGCGATCCACGCCCCTGTGGTTTGTTCCTGAGTACTGTATATTTCAGATTTCACAAAAAGTTTGTTTGTAGTAGAACTTGTGTATAGAACTACACGGACGTGATTTTGGAACTCTCCATATCTACCTATCGTCCTACCCCGGAAAGTTAAGCAACATCAATAAATTGTGTCTTTGAACTTAAAACACTGTGAAGTTCTATGTATCATCCATAATAACTTTATAATACTTAGTTTTACAGTATACAGTTCTTAAATTTAAATATTTTCACCTACAAACTTACCAAATTAACATGTTTATATAGTCTAAATGTTTATATGCGTGTTTCTATTTTTACATTAGAAGAATTTGATAATATATTTTCTTCTCATTATTAAATCATCACTGATATCTATTTACAAAACTGTAAACATTTCACTCACTGTTTTAATTCTTCCTTAAATATTTCTAGATTACTTTTCTTCTTTTGGTCTTCTTTCTTCTTCTTTCCCACACTGAAGCTCTGCATAAACACATAAAACTTTATTAAAAACAAGTTATCAACACTAACAAAAAATTACGGAAAGGCCTAAAAATTAATAGATATATTAGCTTTCAGGTTTCAATATCTCAAAAACTTTTTAAGGTTGTAAGTGTGAAGTCCTGGGTTTTATTTCGACAAACATTTTTGAAACTCTTCCTTAAATATGCTTTCATTGGAGCACTAATAACTTAGTACTTTATGGTATATCAGACTGATTATCCAAGTCATAAATTGGTGTACAGCCTCTTCTGTTTGGCAAATGAACCTCTAAAGACATTTTTCTATTGTTAGAACTAGTCGGGTGGTGCAGTGGATAGCGGCGCATTTGCCTTTCACCAAGGTGGCCGGGGTTTGATTCCCTGATCGGACGTGAAAAGGTATGGGGTCACCTGCCCGACCACGTGGGTTTTCTCTGGTCACTCAGGTTTACTCTCACATTATGAGCCCCATCCCCACCCCCGGCGGCGCCGTAACATCCGGCCAACAAGAGTAATTAATATAAGTTAAACTTACTTATAAAAAAAGTTTTATATTTATAGAACTACAAATATAAGTTAGCACAGCTGTGCGAAAGCCAATGTAGCCAGAATATAACTGAGTAATATGTATTAGCTGTATCATAATTAGAGTTCTTTTTTCCAAAACAGACAAAGTATTGGCCCCGTCTATACTTACGGATCTATCTGTAAACGACCTATTGTCATACTTGTCGTCATCAACATCATCATCCTTCTTTTTGGCTTCCTTCACAGACTGAAAGGTTGATGCCAATTCTGCTAGCTTAGAGGTGGGTTTGTATAGTTTGCTTTTCTCAGGTTTCCCGGAGGGTGCTATAAAAAGAAATGATATATATCCTAAGGTGAAATTATATCTTTCCTTTTAGCAAAAGGCCCTTGCAATGAAAACTTTTCTTAAGGATCCCCCCCCCATCAAGTCCTGCAAGGTATGGTTTTCCTTTCAGAAATGATTAACTTAAGCTATAGTCATGCCGGTACAGTTTCCTATACTCTGTTACAGATTTTGGCAGTGGTGCTGGGATCCTTAAGCTATTATAAAATTGACGGTTCTTTTCCTTGTTAGGGAATAAAAACAGGCATATCATAAATCCATTGATGATTTTCACAAGAATTTTGGCAGTATTTCCCTGGTCCTATACCTGGAGGTCGACGTAACAGAGGTCTATTTGTTTTCAATTTTTCCACTGGGGATCAAACTTAGAATGAGATCTCCTTAGCAGAGTCGGTAGGAAGGGATTCTACCAGGCTCTCATACTTCTATTGAAGTTTTCACACTTTTTTACCACATTAACAAAGAATGTGTGCCAATACTTCCCTTTTTTTTTTTATTCTGACTATCATAAAGTATATTTTCGCCACAATGCTTATCATTCTGGTCCAAGTTCTAACACCA
The DNA here is from genome assembly GCF_002113885.1 of Mizuhopecten yessoensis. Classification (NCBI taxonomy): domain Eukaryota; kingdom Metazoa; phylum Mollusca; class Bivalvia; order Pectinida; family Pectinidae; genus Mizuhopecten; species Mizuhopecten yessoensis. The sequence continues at coordinate 503,113 of NW_018408790.1, read as the reverse complement.
TAATATGTCATATCATAAGAAAGTAATATGTGAAGAATTTAGACCATTTTAACTTCTTTAAGCCTTAAATGAGCATGGTAGTTATGTGATGTTGATGGTGAACTTACAGGACTTCTCCACTGGGTTGACAACTCCACCCTTGACCCAGGCCTTGCTTTGCTTGCCACTGTCCTGGAAGGAGGCCACAAACTCCTCATAAACCTGAGCTGCCGCATGTGCATCTTGCTGCAATGAAATCATTTATCACATCAGTTTTCTAAAACAATATCTGAAAAGATGTACAATGGCTATCGCAATCCTTTTAAAAGTTGAGTCCAAAGATCTGTAGTGTACGATTGGGGGAAGCTGGATCCAACTGCATTATCATTCCATGCGACAAATTTGGGTCTACCTGCAGAATCAGGATTTTTCTTCGGTCAGTTTGGCTAGAAATTATTTTTGATAACCACTAGTCAATTGGGGTAGTAGTTTTTAATTTTTACTAGTCCATGTGCAAATTCCTCTAACCCTATATTATATTCAACAAGACAGGCAATTTTTATAAATTTTAACTAGTCAATCGGACTAACATTTGTAAGATCCACTAATCCAGCTGCAGATTTCTCGTGACAAGTCTCAGACTATCGGGTTACCTATATTATCTAGCCCTGAATGTGTCCCTTCCTTACAGCAAAAGGGATATGCTACACTAACTGGAATACTGCTTTTCCTTTCGATCTTTTCTGTAACTTTTCTACTTCCACATCTGACTTAGCACACCAGCTCTTAGCAAATCAATTTTCCACTGTGTGGCTATATGTATGACCTTAATCAGTTGACACAATGCAATCTTACCTATAGCAAGTAATACTATAGATATATATATATATATCCATTTTGAAGATGATTGTATTTTAAATATTTGGGTTCCCTTCCAATTTTTGCTTCAACTTCATAATTTGTAAGGTGTTGATCTATAACAACATATAAATTATATGTGATACCAATTCATAACTATTTACTAGCTTTTGATTTGGTTATCTTTTAACATCAAATGAAATAGATGCATAGGTGTCAACCTCTGAAACCTCCAATGAGGGGTATCTCCTTCTTTCCAAATTTCCAATGAAGGAGAAATTGGTGGAAACATGGGTGAAACCTGACTGAAACTGTTTTGCTCAATCTATCTTTTCTTATTTATGTATCAAAATCACTCCAAAAGCCGATTCATTTGATTCAGACACACCTGTTATGATCATTACACACATGTACACCCTGCAGTAACTAGGAGATAATCTGATCATAGAGTGTTGATATTGAGTTTGTGTGAGTTTGGACTTGAATGAGTTTTGAGGGGAGGTTGGTAAATTTTGGTCAAGTCTCCCTACTAATAAATATAAGGGAGGGTTGACAGTTCACACATCGTACACATAAATATTGTGGAATAACTTTAAATTCACCTACGAAGTAAACTAGCTGAAATGTTTTTCCGTTTCAAACTTACCTTTTTCTTTATTTCCTCCTGTTCTCTTTTTGACAGAGATTTCTTTCCAATATTCATAGTACCTACTTCAAATGCCTTTAATTTGCTCTCCGATATTGCCTGCAAAGATAAATTCAGTTTTATATCGGCGATAGTGATAATGCTAGTCAATGGTTAAATGTACCGTTTTTGTATTAAAATAAAACGTCAAGATAACGGAATGTCTTTCAACATACCATACTCGACAAGGCACGTAGAGTTAAGTTATATTACTTAACCCTAGCTGCACTTAGCCCACATACACGACATATTAAACAACAAAAATTTGGACAAGTGTATGGACAATAGTATCACTTGATGCCCTGTACCTGCCACTTCCTGAAGAGGCAAAAATTTCAGGAAGAGGTACTTTTCTTACTCTTATTTTATGATTCATTTTTAAATTAATAAATTTTCATTCCACAATGTTCTTGATTTCAGAGACATTATATATTGCCAAATGCGCTGGACTCATTTTCACAGGACAGTTTCAAAAAAGTAAAGAGTTGATCTAAAAAGAATTTTATATGTTTCGGTAGAGACGTATATATACTACATATGTCTCTGGTTTCGGCACCATTAGGTTTTGGTACCTTCAGAAGACCCTACTTATGACACAGATGTTGAACTTATGATGTACATATTTCAGCACTTGGTTGCAGATACTCAGCCTCTGTGTAACCCCTAGCCCTGGAGTATTGAGGATGTTTTGGGTCATGACACCCATATATAGTACTCCTATATCCTATATATCCTAGATGGGAAGAGAAACAAAGTTTCGTCATGGCATTCAATTCAGAATTTGATTGCCCTTGCAACGTAAACTTCATAAGTTAACATTTTAGGCAGAGTTTATCTTCAAGTTACACAGCTGGAGATCAACAGAAAAAGTTTATATTACGAAACAGTGTATGAATGCAGACCCATGCGCTATCAATGCTAAATTCGCCCCAGTGTTATTCACACCCGAGTTGCTCAATTACACGGCACAGAGTAAGTTTAATACCCAGCCGGGTATTAATAATAGTAGACTACTACCCATCCATGTGCGAATATGCTCCGCATGGAACCCGGCACATTACTGGAAGAAGAATTATGTCCTAAATATTTAAGAAGCTACATATCAACTGCATCATCTGACAGTGTCTTATTATGATTAAACTATTGTCTGTGTGTTTTTATATAAGCAGTCTCTTGTTACTAATAATAGTACTATGTCGTTCCAACATCAGTCACTAAGTCAGCATAGCAAGATACTGCATCACAAACATGAAACATGCAAGCAGCTACTTCTGCCTGCTATTCGCCATATATCCCACAAGGAAATAAAGTATGGGTTTGTTATCTCAATTACTGCAAACACTCGAAATAAAAGCACACCTTTGTCGAGCCAGGGGTTAATTTGTCCGTTCGCAAACCCCATGGCAAAGACTTATCCGCCATTTTTCTGTAGTGCGTTTGACTGTATTATAATAAACGAAACCGGTCACGGATATGGAAATGAAATATTCCGGAAATACAAAGCAAACATATATGACGTCACATATCACTATGTTGAAGTGTTACCACCGCAGCCTAATACAAGTTTCGAAATTTTACATTTGGTCCTTCACACAGGAAATCTGCCTGCTACTGAACAGCACGGAATTAGATCACCCAGAGACGTAGTTATATGGCTTTATATGTCTCTGGCCAGAAACATATCGTCTCTGTCTAGGCTAATGAGTAACTACCTATGTTATATCCGGTCTAGAAACCAGAAATCCTTTGACATTTCCTTGTATAAATGAAAACATATCAATAAAATGTATCAAAGACATTAATCATATAAGTACCCGACTGACTATCTACAAGATTTAAGGAACTCATTAAAGTTAAGGAACGTTGATGAAACCGGGGCCTGGTCCATCTTCAAACCAGTGAACTGATCACCGTTAACACAGGCATGAAGAAGTATATGTCCAGAATCCGAAGAATCATCGCCTCCACACAGAAGCATTAAGAGGAAATACGTACCATAAAACGGCCCTTTTTAGGGCCAATAACTTTCAAAAAAGCACCCAAATGATTCACTCGAAAACGCAAAATAGATTGAAATAATCAGACTGTTAAAAAAAGTACGAATTTAACACATCAAACAATAACCTCTTAAGAGCAAAGCGCTTATCAAATACAAAATAAACAAAGACTACCTATGTCAAATAATGTGGAAAGAGTGAGAATAAATACCACTTATCGATAAAACTTTTGTTAAAGGCAAACGGTAAACTTGTTGCAGGGGAAGTAACTCAAATACGTATAGTTAATATTACTCGCGTCACTGTAACTGTTCAATTAACGGGAAACATCATTATGTTACATAATGTCAGGAAGCAGAAATATAAATATCTATACGTATTTAATGTTTTAGTGGGGTGTTTTTGGTGTTTTTGAGGTGTTTTGGGGTGGGTTTTTTTGGGGGGGGGGGGGTCTTTTTGGGTAAATCGTGCTGCCGAGAAACATGTACTCTCAAGGATTGAAGCGATTTCTGATTTATGTTGAAACAGCTATTGTGTAACTAATTATGTTAAATCCGGTCTAGAAACCATAAATAAATCGAATTTATCAAATATATAGGTATATATATGTAGCAGGAGCAAGTCCTGGCTTTGCTTACCCAGGTTCATTGAGCCTGGGGTTCCAGGGTTTCCATTACAAACAACTCACATAGTGTATAACATTTAATAGATTTATTACATAGAGCATATAACATACATACACAGACGACACAAGCTATTCAACCCTTAATGGGTGCCCAGCGAGGTTTTCGCGCGCCCAACAATTCGTTAAATTACTTTAAATGCAAAGTTTGATCCCACAAATAGAAAATATTGATATTTTAGTATTAAATTACGTATTCTTGTATCAGTGGAGGAATGAGTGCCCAGCGCAAGGTTTTCACGTGCCAAGCAATTCGTTAAACCACGGAATTATATCTAAGTCCGTGGTTAAACAGTGTTCTCAACTTTTTTCTTCTGTTCGATATCGTAGATATCATTACCTAATCATATGCAAAGTTTCAAGTTTGTGGTATACATGCAAAATATTGTAATACACTAAACTAAATACGGAGGCTTTTATACTCAATGCAACGCAAGGGAAGTAACTCGCGATCGTATAACCAGCTATGAGGCGCCAGGCCGAGGTTCCAGTTTTTCTATAGAAAAGGTTGTTTTCCACCACCCCTAGCTCCATCCTTATAACCTCCTTCTTGTTACACCCTCTTAGTTGTAGCCCCTACATATGAGCCCCCATACCTGTTGTTTGCCCCTACATATAAGCTTCCATTTAACATCCATACCAATTAGCCCCTACCTGTTAGCCTTATTACCCATTTGCCTATATCTCTTATCGCCCAACCGGAAGTACCTTATCAGTTAGCTGACCTAGCTGTTATTTTCCCTTGCTATTAGCCTCCAACCTGTTAGCCCCCTACCCACAAGCCGTACATTCATTTTCCCAATATCAGTTAAGCCCCCCCCCCCCCTCCCCCCTCCAACTGCTTTTCCTAATTCCAGTGTCTGTTAGCCCCATTCCCCAGCAGTTCCTATTAGCCAAACATGTAACATACTGTAACTTTATTATTATAGTTGTTTTAAACTATTGCAAGGCTATTGTTGACTTAATACTGCACACCCTTAGGCCTGAAGAGCCAGGTTTAGGCTTACACTTGTAACAGGAAAGAGAATAGTGTGCTTCCACCGGGGATCGAACCCTCGTAGTCGGACGCTCTACCACTGAGCTAAAGGGAAATTCCATCTAGCTCGAAGCTAGAAGGTGACCTTAATCCTATGTACAATTGAACCCTGCCACACTCTACTTGATAGCATCGGTCATCTATCAGCGTCAACCAGGTGAGCTATAAAACCTGTTAGCCTTTTTTTTTGGATAATTGACTCGTGTTCCTTTGAAAATGGGTTTGATGTTATGACGTTTTAAAAAATTGTAGCATTTCATTCAAGCAAGCTACGTACTGGCTGAATATCAATTTGTGATTCTAGATTGAGAATACCGCGGTTTAACAATTTTGACCATGTGACCTTGACAGTAGGTCAAAACAATCTTTATTGCGATTCCTTCCAGATAGCTCCTAGCCAAATATCGTGACCCAACACCCTATGGTAGAATTGGTGGTTATGTTGTTGTAAGTGGTGGTGTCAGTGCATATGGTGTCATTGTGGGTGTTGCTGCCCTTCCAAGTTATAGTGTCTGTCAAGGTGGTATCAGTCCCAGTGATGGCATCCTTCCCACTGGTGTCATCTGTCCTGGTGGTGTCCCTCCCTCTTTGTGATGATTTCAGTCCTAGTGGTGGAATCTTTCCAGGTGCGTGTGTCCTTCCTAATGGAGTTGTCAGTCCTGGTGGCGTCCCTTTATGTGTTAGGTGTCAGACACAATAGTGACGTCATTCCTTGGGGTTTCATAAGTGCTTGTGTTGATGTCGTCATGTGGTGGTGTGATTCCTGGTGTTCAATGCATCTCTTCTAGCAATGGTGTTCTATTACCAGTGGTGGTGTCCCCTATGGTGACGGTGTCAGATCCTTCCAGGTGTTTTTGTCCTTCCTAGTGTTTGTGTCAATCCTGGCAGTGGAATCCCTTACTTGTGGTGTTGGTGGTGTCCATCCTGCTGTTGTCTTCAGTCTTTGTGGTTTTGTCGGTACTTGTTGTAATATTCCCCCATGTCATGTGGTGTATTGTTCCTGGTGGTTGCATGGCGCCTGGCATAGCATGGTGTCCTTACCAGAAGTGATGTCATTTGAGGTGATGGGGTCCTTTCTACTGCTATTTTCAGTCCTGTTGTGGGACCCCAACAGGACTGATGCTACCACTAGGACGGACCAGTAAGGATGTCATCACCAGGACTGATACAGTGTAACCCCACCATGTTATAACCCCACCATGAGAGAGTCCACCATCACCAGGACTGATACATTGTGTAACCCCACCATGTGAGAACCCCACCATGAGAGATTCCACCATCACCAGGACTGATACAGTGTAACCCCACCATGTCATAACCCCACCATGAAAGATTCCACGATCACCAGGACTAATACAGTGTAACCCCACCATGTTATAACCCCACCATGAGAAATTCCACCATCACCAGGACTGATACAGTGTAACACCACCATGAGAGATTCCACCATCACCAGGACTGATACAGTGTAACCCCACCATGAGAGATTCCACCATCACCAGGACTGATACATTGTGTAACCCCACCATGTTATAACTCCACCATGAGAGATTCACCCTTCGCCAGGACTGATACAATGTATCATCACCAGGACTGATACAGTGTAACACCACCATGTTATAACCCCACCATGTGAGATTCCACCATCACCAGGACGAATACAGAGTAACCCCACCATGTTATAACACCACCATGTTATAACCCCACCATTAGAGATTCCACCATCACCAGGAGAGATTCACCCTTCACCAGGACTGATACAATGTATCATCACCAGGACTGATACAGATTAACCCCACCATCTTATAACTCCACCATGAGAGATTCACCCTTCGCCAGGACTGATACAATGTATCATCACCAGGACTGATACAGATTAACCCCACCATCTTATAACTCCACCATGAGAGATTCCAGCATCACCAGGACTAATACAGTGTAGTCATTTGAGGTGATGGGGTCCTTTCTACTGCTATTTTCAGTCCTGTTGTGGGACCCCAACTGGACTGATGCTACCACTAGGACGGAACAGTAAGGATGTCATCACCAGGACTGATACAGATTAACCCCACCATCTTATAACTCCACCATGAGAGATTCCTCCATCACCAGGACTAATACAGAGTAACCCCACCATGTTATAACCCCTCCATGAGAGATTCCACCATCACCATGACTGATATAGTGTAACCCCACCATGTTATAGCCCCACCATGAGAGATTCCACTATCACCAGGACTGATACAGTGTAAACCCACCATGTTATAACACCACCATGAGAGATTCCACCATCAACAGGACTGATACAGCGTAACCCCACCATGAGAGATTCCTCCATCTCCAGGACTGATACAGTATAACCCCACCATGAGAGATCCCACCATCACCAGGACTGATACAGTGTAAACCCACCATGTTATAACACCACCATGAGAGATTCCACCATCATCAGGACTGATACAGTGTAACCCCGCCATGTTATAACCCCACCATGTGAGATTCCACCATCACCAGGAATGATACAGTATAACCCCACCATGTTATAACCCCCCCATGAGAGATTCCACCATCAACAGGACTGATACAGCGTAACCCCACCATGTTATAACTCCACCAGGTTATAACCCCACCATGAGAGCTTCCACCATCACCAGGACTGATACAATGTATCATCACCAGGACTGATACAGATTAACCCCACCATCTTATAACTCCACCATGAGAGATTCACCCTTCGCCAGGACTGATACAATGTATCATCACCAGGACTGATACAGTATAACCCCACCATGTTATAACCCCCCCATGAGAGATTCCACCATCATCAGGACTGATACAGTGTAACCCCGCCATGTTATAACCCCACCATGTTATAACTCCACCAGGTTATAACCCCACCATGAGAGCTTCCACCATCACCAGGACTGATACATTGTGTAACCCCACCATCTTATAACTCCACCATGAGAGATTCCCCCTTCACCAGGACTGATACAATGTATCCCCACCATGTTATAACTCCACCATCAGAGATTCCACCATCACCAGGAATGATACAGTATAACCCCACCATGTTATAACCCCCCCATGAGAGATTCCCCCATCACCAGGGCTGATACATTGTGTAACCCCACCATCTTATAACTCCACCATGAGAGATTCACGCTTCACCAGGACTGATACAATGTATCCCCACCATGTTATAACACCACCATGAGAGATTCCACCATCAACAGGACTGATACAGTGTAACCCCGCCATGTTATAACCCCACCATGCGAGATTCCGCCATCACCAGGACTAATACAGAGTAACCCCACCATGTTATAACCCAACCATGAGAGATTCCACCATCACCCGGACTGATACAGTATAACCCCACCATGTTATAACTCCACCAGGTTATAACCCCACCATGAGAGATTACACCATCACCAGGACTAAAACAGTGTAACCCCACCATGTTATAACCCAACCATGAGAGTTTCCACCATCACCAGGACTAATAGATACATTGTGTAACCCCACCATCTTATAACTCCACCATGAGAGATTCACGCTTCACCAGGACTGATACAATGTATCATCACCAGGACTGATACAGTATAACCCCACCATGTTATAACTCCACCAGGTTATAACCCCACCATGAGAGATCCCACCATCACCAGGACTGATATAGTGTAACCCCACCATGTTATAGCCCCACCATGAGAGATTCCACCATCGACAGGACTGATACAGTATAACCCCACCATGTTATAACTCCACCATGAGAGATTCACCCTTCACCAGGACTGATACAATGTA